>NW_020656077.1:8255275-8279151 GCF_003589595.1 Hyposmocoma kahamanoa
TGTATTAGACCCGTCGTCCATTTATTTGTAAGTCAATGTCTAAAACAGAATTTTTTCCTTCCCCGCTTTCAAGGGGACCCCACTTATAAGCATTTGTTTATACGACTGTTGGGAGGAAACGAAAAGGGAAAGCTTCACGGCCAATAGTCGGGTTTCGAAGGGTACCGTGGCATTTAGCGAATCTACATGAGATTGGAATACTTTCTGTTTTTGGATACCAAAGTGGCGCAGACAGAGGGAGTGACTGGAGCGGAATGTTTATTTAAACAGCTGTAACGCGAAATTTTCCACTTATTGACTATTCCCAACTTCCTGACATGTGTTCTTTGATAAATTATAAACAAAGTGAAAAAGAAATTTCTATAGAAATGAAAATTGTTTTTGGATTTTGACGCGTATGGGCCGAAGTAAAGGTAACCGCTGACACATTGCATATCCTCCCCATTAACGCAGATTTGTCACTTGATTGTGTTAGTCATGTCTGCAAAATGCCTGGAGGAGCTATTGGTCTATGAAAGATCGTATGAGGGACTCTAACTATGTCAAAAGAAGCTGACGGTCATGAGCATCCTCCCATATTAACTTATGGCGCGCAGACTTGGTCACTTACGAAGATCCAAAAGTTTAAACTCGTCTGCCAACGAGATTTGGAGCGCAGTATACTTGATGTGAAAAGGGGCCGACCGAATTCGGAACACGACATTGTGCTCCCAAATTCAGATTGCTGATGTAGCCCAGAAAGCTCCAAAGCTAAAACTGAGTTGGGCTGGCCATGTCCGCCGTATGCCTGAAGACCTCTAGGCCAAAGTAAACACCCAGTGGAGCCACACAAGCTAAAGGTGCCGCGGCAGACCGAGGAACCGATGGCATGACGAACTGGACGCCTACAATGAAGCTTGGGTGCAGTCAGCGCCAGGACCGGGATGCGTGGAGGGATAATGGAAGATATAACAACAAATAATCTATTTTCACTTTGTATAACAACAGTCGATGTAATTTCTAAGGATATAAGCATTCACTGCATATAATCAACAAAAGGCGTAATGTCAATGTGCATAATGAACCTTCAGTATAACAAACATTAGATACAATGATTAAGTGACATAATGAACAAATGGTATAATTACTACCTGTATAATAATATAACACAATATTTCGTTTTACGAATACTTGAAGCGGTCTATATTATGAAGATAAATTATTTTTTTATTTCATTAAGTGTTCAATCGCAAAATGTAATTGTTTTTGTATAGCTTTAAGTGTTTTTGTGTTATAAAATATATTTATTAAAACTTTAAGCAGAATATATATAAGCAGAATATAGATACATTTATTATGTTTTGCAAAAAGGTTAAGGTCCTGGAAGGTTGTTAGTATTTAAAAAATAACTCTGTATTTACCTAAGCCTCGAGATAAACTAAAATTCAGTAAAGTCGTTAAATAAATTGCTTTTTGCGCTGTTTTACATACTAATAAGTACATTGTCTAATATACGAGCTCACGGAACGGTGTGCCAACATGCCAGACACAATGCCGAGAGACGACTTGCCTAAGGAGATTCGCCAGTATAATTTAATTACCTATTCGGCTTAAAATACAGTTTCAAAATGTAATTTTCGTTGTTTAGAAGGTGTTTTGTTACATAAAGATCATGGCAGAAAAAAAGTCACTATTCACAGTAAAGGGATGTGTGATGTGGGCGACCACCTCACACACACACACACACAGAGAGAGAGAGAGAAAGAGAGAGAGGAGAGATGGAGCGTTCCCAATATGTCGTAACGTTTTATTTATCGCTGGATGACTGTCGCGGCTTGCCTGGTTCCATATCACGACTACCTGTCGTTTATTTCATCGTTGAACGACTGTCTAGTTGTTACAACTAGATCGTGACGACAATTTATCGGTTCACGGCGGCCGTCTTGTCGTTTGCACGACAGAATCGTTTGAAGCTGCGATTATCTGTCGTCAGATTTTTATCGTGACGTTTTATTTATCGTCTGACGACTGTCGTTCTAGCTCTTCCCATTGTCACAACAGTCTGTCGTCGTAAAGTCAACAAAGTCGTGAACTACACTTAATCGTGTTGTTCTATGTGTGAAACAGTTCATTTAAATATACAAGCAACGTTACTTTAAATGCCCGATTAATTAGTAGTGGTTAAATGCACCTATGTCATCTATTTCTAAATCGTGTCTGAGAGTGGGAGGTCGAAATACTGTAACACAGGGTATCCCAATACAGGTTCCGCTCTCTTACAATGGCCTAACCCGTTGTTATTCAAGCTTTTGTATGAACCTATTATACGATCAATAGCGTTGTGATTAGAACCAAATGATGAAGATTATTATTATTAAAATTAAGTTTGGGTAGTGGAAGTGGGTCGGTGAAATCATAAATCCAAAAAAAATATTAGAATAACTAATTTTAATGCTTATTCTGTGTATATGTTTGTAGCTGAACGAAGAAATATTTTATTAACATATTTGTATACAGAATACACAGTCAGCTCTATCGCTTCCTGAAAACTACATACTCAAGGCTAGAGTGAGTAAACATTTTTTTTTAGAAAAACGACAGTCATATCATCGCTACGTAGCTAAACGTGAATGTCGTATGTATTTGCTTTTATCGCTGGCATAATTGAACAACATTTTGCTGCTGTGAATTTTCGGAATACTTTTGTTAATTTTGTGAGATCCATCCATTGACTTACAAATAAATGGACGACGGGTCTAATACAAAATCCACGAAAAAAATGTCCCAAGTCAACCTATTCGAAATTTAAATTGTAATGTCATCGCAGTATCGCGCTGTCAGTAGAACAAATGAAGACTGTCGCGCTCTGTATACGATTTTAGCGCCTTACAAGTGCGAACACTTTTTAGCGCGGACCCGACGTCCATATAATTGTAAGTCAATGGATCCATCAATATTATTTTGACATATTTTGTAAATAATTTTCGATTTTTATATAAAGTGTTACGTAATATACCAGTTCCATTATATATGGTATCAATGCCATTAAAATATTTTTGTGTTGTGCTACGAAAATATCGACAGCTCCTGCAATTGATTCTTAGTTTCTTTTTGCCTTGAATTATACTAATTAAAAAGTTATATTCTACGTCGTCTGCGTCCATGGTTTTTATGAGCCTTCTACGGCGGCATAGGTGCGAGCGTAGCACCGTCTACGAACAACCAGCGCATTTTAAACTTTAATATCAGGTACTTCCATCGAATTTTTATAGATAATTTTCACATGGACGCAATTTTTGAAGAGAGCAGTGCCGGAGAGAACAGTTTCAATGAAAATTTAAATAGATGGCCAGCTTTTTATGTCTGCTGTTTTAAGCTGGGGCTAATATAGCGAAACTTGAAAACCACATGAGTTTTTGAACATAAACCTAAATGTCCCAGATTATGTCGGGGTTCCTGATACTGGAAAAAGTAAACATGATAGCTATGTATGGAGTTCTTAGGTTTTCGTGATTATTACACAAAGGAAATGAAACTAGTTTTCCGGATTTAAATCGCGATATGTGATTCTTCAAATAAACCAACGCTTCGGGCACTTTATGAAACGTAGGTTTGTTCGAAAAAAACAAATATACGCGATTTAAATCCGGAAAAATAGTATCATTTCCTATGTTAGCTGTATGTTATATAGCTTTCTTCTATGACGGGCGCCAGTCAGCTCGTATTTAAGAAAACTACCCTAGACGGCATTTATAAGCGCAAAGTTCCAAGGAACTGATGTATCTCAAAGAATTTATTCAAACATAAACAGTACCTAGTCAGGCCGAAGTTGAACTACGTTCGGATTCTAAATTAGATTTTCTTTTTAATATATCGATGGCATACATTATAATGCCTGCCAATTCCCATTGTGGTAAAAGGATTGGCCAATAGGCGTCGCTTATTTACCCATCTGTCATCACCTTGCCTTGCTATGTATCCCGCCCAACCCCATTTGAGTACCATGACCCAAGTTCCAGCATCTTGGATTTTCGTCTGTCGTCGGATCTCAATAACAGGTGGAGCAAAACTCGTCGTCGACTGATTGGTGGCCGAGGATGGGCAATAGAAGCGTCAGGCGCCCTGTTGCAAGGTGGATCCACGACATAGTACGCATCGCGAGACGACAATGGATGCGGCTAGCGAAGGACCGTGATGGATGGCACAAACTTCGGGAGGCCTATACCCAGCAGTGGGGGAAATCAGGCTGTAGATGATGATGGCGACTCACCCAGTGTTGCTCAGAGTGAGCCAGCGGTACAGAACAGCTGCCGTCCATTAACTAAAACTTGACTAAGTGACAAATGGTGAAATAGAAAAAGTTTTAAATAGAAAAAGAGAGAGCACAAAATTCCCTTTTAAATGCAGTTAAAATTAGTTAACGTGTTCAACTTATCGGAACTTACCCTAACGATGCATAACTGACATATCATTAAACAATTACAATATTCTAAAACTGGTTTATGGTTTTTTATGAGGTCCAGTCTCCTTCAATAAACTTTGTAAAATGTACATTACACAATGTTAGACAGACGATCACTTTCCTATACCTATGACGGTCACAAACATTATAGTTAGAAACGTAAATTTGATACTTGTAGATATAGTTGTAGTTGTTTTAGGTATAATTTTAGATGTTAAATTGCAATGGGATCCACATATCGAAACAGCTCTCCAGTGTACGCGATAAAAATTCCAAAAACTTTCAGGTATCGAAACCGATAGATTGGTTTACTTTCTGAAATTTCTCAGGGTGACAGGCGCAGTGGCAATGCCCCTCTGATCTTTGCTATTTAAAGCTCTGAGCGACACTGCAACTGTTATGGACAGGCGTGTCATTACAGTTCTTTTTCTGTTTTATGTAAAGAAGGAGGCAAACGAGCAGACGAACCACTTGATAGGAGGTGGTCATCGTCGCCCATGGACATTTGCAACAGTTTAATGATATACGGCATTTTGCTTTGGGGTAATACCGCCGATATGAATATAACCTTTGTTCTGCAGAAACATGTAAGGTACAATAAAAGTTTAAATACTAGATAATGTTTGCGTGCATGGATTTTTGTTATTGCAATTTTTCTTTTCCATTTTCTCAGCGTTAGATACGTAAGAATTTTATCAAAGTTGTCCTTGTTTAAATGGCGTCACCTTGGGACCTCTACGATCTATCTCCCGCCGGAGAGAAATTGGAAACCTAGATTTTATTTTTACGTAACATTGGGGGTGGTGACAAACTATTTTATGGTCTTTTTTTGAGAGACCTATTTACTTCCTTTTTTTAAGTTAGAGGTACTTAGCTTGTTTCTATTAACGAACAAAACTGATGCCATTAATATTTTTGAGGTGTCAGGTGACTCTCTATATTGATACCGGACGTGGAACATTTTTTATAACTCCATCGAAACCTATTTAGGTAAGCCATTTGAAGCTGTTAGCGCGAAAGTGATGTAACCCCATAAATGCATACAGAGGAAAATAGGGGATTTAAAATTAGCCAAATATATATATATAGTAATCATAAATGACCTATATAGAAATATTTAATTTTTTTATATATGAAAATAGCATCCAAATATTTTTTTAATAAAATAATAAGTGCACATTTGACCTCCATCTCACCTAATGAAAGGTGACGATGTGGTCGATGATGTAGCGTGCACACCAATTAATGCCTCACTTTCGCCTTGAAAAGGCCCAAGTTATAGCGTTCAGGGAATAAATCTGCCGAGAATTCCACATGTAATAAGTATATACTAGAGTATCATTTAAAGTAATTTCGTAAAAAAAAAACTAATGTGGTGTTACACTACTTTTACACTGACAGCCTCAGCAGATTTATGTTCTGTGCAGCGTGGTTATCTTGCGTTTGTCGTTTACACAATTACAAACAATATTTGGGTAATTTTCAGGCTAGTTTTCGCTACCTAATTTCGGTGGCAATTTATACTATTTAAATATTCTAGAATATTATCATGAAACATTACTTAATATACAAGTGTAGTATCCTGAAATATTATTTAATAATTCACGGTAATGTACTTGAATACTTAAATAATAAAACTTGCCACCGAAATTAGGTAGCGAAAACTAACCTGAAAATTACCCATTTATTAAACAGTCGTATTATTTGGTAGTAGTAAATGGAGATCGAACGTATGCTAATTAATTTGTATCATGTACCGACGGATTGTTCCAACTGTGCCTGTGTGCGCTTCGCCGCGCTTCTGTTGCGGTGTGGTCTACGCGCTGCAGCGGTTTGGCGGTTATTATTATCGTGTTTTAGATTGAAATAAATGAAACTTCACGCAAAGGAGATTCCATATAGCTCATCAAAACCTGCGGTGACCATAGCTCTGACAACTACATCCGCGAAACAATAAGCTATCCTAGCGGAAAATGCCATCATCAAGATGCCGCCTCAATATACCCTACAGTATAAACTTTTATTTTTAGGAATTTTTCTAGTTGATTAAAACTTTTAATCCATCACACGTCTTACACGATTCTTACGATTTTGGCAAAACAAACTTGAAGTATTTTTATAAATTTAGATATCTTTTTTATAAATTTAATTTAAAAAAACAAGCTGTGCTACTTTAGACACCGTGTCTCTAGAAAGGGGGACGGGTTAATAGATTGAAACGAGCAATTAGACGGAACACCTGACAAAACGTGTTTGGGTAATTTTTATGGTTAGTTCTCTCTGTCTAATTCGGGTGGCAATTTTTATTATTTGAACATTCTAGAATATTATCTTGAAGTGTTATTTAATATTCGAGTGTAGTACCTTGAAATATTATTTAATATTTCCACCGAAATTAGGTAAGATAACTAATCAGAAAATTACCCGGTTATAGCGGCTTTTAGAGTTTATTCAGTATCCTTAATATTCAAAATGACGACTTCTAATTCCCAGCGAAATCTGTTCCATTATTACATCAGAATCCAGTAATGGAACAGACACGTTCACCCGTTGTTACTTACCCAAGTGATTTCTGTGTAGCGAAAAATTAAGTACTTTTTAAAGATACAAAAAAGGAATTCTAAAAGCTGGTCTTAAGTTTGTTCATTCTTCTTGGCTCAAAAAGTCGTAACTGAACATTTAATATTATTAGTTCTTAGAATCATTACTTATACTTAACCCGTCACGCGTTCTAGAGACACACGATGTCCTTAACGATTTTAGTACTCCAGAGACGTAAAGCTACACGGACGTCTATAACCACGGCATTTCTAAATTTATAAAAAAAAATTAAAGTTGACGCACCTCAATCAATCAATCAATTTATTTATTTGTCCTTATTTTAAATACAAATATCCAGCTTATTCTACCATAGTTGGCATACAAATATAAAATGTCACTTTAGTAATTATATTTAAAAATAAAAATAAAAAATTAATTTCCACTATTATGTCATATTTTAAATTAAAATAATATAAGCAAAACTAAATAAAATTCAAAATAACATAAAAACAAATGCAATAATAATATCTCAGTAATTAGGCGTCAAAGAATTCAGTCAGGGAGTAAAAAGTGCTATTTATGAAGAATTTCAACAATTTCATTTTATATTCATTAAAATTATTAATAAATCTTAGCTCCCTTGGCAAATTATTATAAATTTTTGGCACCATGTTATATGCACTTTTGCCAAAAAGTGCAGTCTTATGTGACTCTATCATCGACTTACAAATAAATGGACGACGGGTCTAATACAAAAACCACGAAAAAAATGTCCCAAGTCAACCTATTCGAAATTTAAATTGTAATGTCATCGCAGTATCGCGCTGTCAGTAGAACAAATGAAGACTAAAGCGGAGTGTCGCGCTCTGTATACGATTTTAGCGCCTTACAAGTGCGGACACTTTTTAGCGCGAACCCGACGTCCATATAATTGTAAGTCAATGGACTCTATATATAATTTCTCACAATTACGTGCTCGTGCAACTTTCCGAAACATGTCAGGATTTTTTCTAATAAAAATTGAACACTCATATATATAAAGTCCCGGTAACGTTAACAAACGAAGTTCCTTAAAACCTCCTCGGTCCAGTGGCTTGCACACCGGTTTTCAAGGTGTAGCCATCTCTGAGGTCCCGGGATCGATCCCCGGCCGGGTGTTTGTTGGCACGATGGTTGTTTCCGATTTTCATAACACAAGTGTTTTAGTTACTTACTTTGGAATCAGAATAACCTATGTGATGTTGTTTGATATTTATTTATATTAACACTTCCCTCAGATGATACTGGTTGCATCTCCCTTTCTAGCTCTTCAATTTCTACCCTAACGTTGTTACTTTTCAATACGACCGCCTGTTATATATTGGCTTGATCTGTGATACGTACATTATTGTTCTGTGCTGTCATTGAATTTTTTAATCTGCAATAAAGAATATTAAATTCATAATACTATAAATGAATAAAAAATTGTTAGGAACACCGTGTGTACTTTAAAGATACATTAAGAGAGTAATTGCAGCAATTATATTTAGATGTTGAGCTTTAAATATGCTTATCTTGACGATAAACTTAATTTCTATTATGTTACTAGGTAAGGTTAAACTCACTTGTAAATCACTTCAAATATATCTCCGTGTCAACGGCTAGCAGGCAGTCGTGCCGCGGCGCTGGACCGGCACGGACCTGTTTGAGCGTTTCTCTCGTCAACTTTGCTTACGTAACTCTAATTCACGTTTACGTTGCGCGAGGTTTGCGTTAATTCTAATTTTTGTTAATGGATATAAATTTCAACTTATTTATAGATACATTATATGACTAATTATTTATGAAGAGAATAAGAAACTTTACAAATGATAATATGAGTTGATGTTGGTAGGAGCAACATTCAAGTACATTTTCGTAATGTGACATCACCATTGACTTACAATTATATGGACGTCGGGTCTGCGCTAAAAAGTGTCCGAACTTATAGGGCGTTAAAATCGTATACAGAGCGTCATTCACGCTTTAGTCTTCGTTTGTTCGATTGACAGCGAAGCAAGCAAAATTAGACAGTACTGCGATGACATTACAATTTAAATTCAACGTTTTAGCTTTTTCATATTCCTTTATATGTCACTTCGTTTAAATAGGTTGACTTGGGACATTTTTTTCGTAGTTTTTGTATTAGACCCGTCGTCCATTTATTTGTAAGTCAATGGACATCACTGACACTTTCACTCTATCCGGTTCGAAGGACCATTTTGTATACAGCTCGAGGAGCCGGTAAAGTTCAAAATTAAACATTTCTTTTTATTCTAAGCCTCTATATTTTACGCTATAGTATATGTTGCGAACAAATGCTGTCCTTTACTTTAAAAGCTCAATTTAAGGAAATGATAAAAGATATGACTATTATATAAACCTGAAAGGGTTGTAACCCTAACAAGCCGCGAAACTGTCACGGCAGTAAAACAGAAAACTTCAGGTCCACAAATTAATTTAAAGTCGGTTAAAGAGAAGAAAAGGTAACAAAGAAGGCTGACTATAAAAGTACTATAAAATGTATATATAGAAAACAGGTACATTATTACAAAACACTATACATTCTAACTTGATGAATAAGATATTATGTAGACACTTACCCAAAAAGGGCCGAGATATACTGAATTACAGATGCGTATTCATAGGTACATGATAAGGCTGTAGTGGTTATAAACTTATTAAAATTGGCACGTGATTTAGATTAGTAATGATTTTATACTTAATAAAGGAATCAAAATTAGACGCGACTGAATTTTCACCAGCTCTGTACGCTGTCGCGATCGAGCAGGGAGTGACGGTAGAACGAAACAAAATCAGAATGGGCGGTAAAAGGCTATGGAACAATTTAAAATTTAAATACGAGTGGTTAGGAACCGAAGAAAGGCGATAAAAAGGTGGGGTGACGATGTAAGGAGGTCACACCGTCACAAACCAAGTCGTAAATGGAAAATAAAAATTTGTTATAAGAACTATTATTTATAGGAAATGAAACTATTTTTCCGGATTTAAATCGCGTATATTTGTTTTTTCAAACAAACCGACGTTTCGGGTCCTTTACAGGTCTCTTGGTCACGGTTGACACGTTGACACGTGACCATGGGACCTGTAAAGGACCCGAAACGTCGGTTTGTTTAAAAAAACAAATATACGCGATTCAAATCCTGAAAAATAGTTTCATTTCCTATGTGTGACAATCGCGAAAACCTAAGAACTCGATAACTATTATTTATACTTAACCCGTCACGGGTTCTAGAGACACACGGTGTCCTTAACGATTTTGGTATTGTAGCGTTGTAAAGTCACACGGCGTCTCTAAACCAATTGACGACGGACCTTTCATTTCTGTTATGGACAGGCGTGTCGCTTACCATCAGACGCACGACTTGTTCATCCCGTCATTTAGCATTATAAAAACAAAAACCAAACAACTCGAAACGAAAAAATCAACTTTTGAGAAATGGTCATTAAAGTTTCTCGAATAAAGTTTAAATTTGTAAAATCGCGTTTAGTGACGATAGTGTTTTCAAATATTTACTTTTATTTATATATTGGTTGGAACAGTTATAGGTGAAGATTGAAAATCAGCAACGCTGTCTTTTTTGCTTGTAATTTGACTCGGCATCCTTACCCTTAAGAACTAGAAAGCTGTAATGCTGACATTACTGCTTGGCGGTAGAAATAGGTAGCAGTACTTCCCTCGACGAACTCTTTCACAAGGAGCTCCACTGCTAAAAAGAGTCTGACTGTTTATGGTACCGTTGTTATTTCCGATTTTTATAACACAAGTGCTTTACTTACTTTGTGATCGGAGCAACTGTTATCTACATCTGTCAAAAGCGAGAGAAAAACTAAAGAGCAGGGAAAACGATGAAACTACGTTTAACATTTTGTTCCGTATGTGCCTACTATAAATAATGAAAAAGCTTACATAAACAACTTTATCTACACATATATCATAAAGTCTCTATAATGAGTTGAAAAACCGCAAATTACGACCAGCATAAAGGTAAATTGTTTTGTTGGAACAAATGTTTTATCTGTGAAAATGGTATTATTGCTTAACAACAATAACACATAATAAATAACAATAATAACATCGAATTCGATGTTATTATCGCTCGGACCTTTTGGAGGAAAAGTGTCGTTTTTATTTTGACTTTCAATTATTTTGTGAAATCTAGTTTAAAGCGGAATAGGATAGTGCTATTGTGCCTTAATCGAGGATTAAAACGCGAAATTATACGAATCTCCAACTAAAATACCGTATCGACCCGTTCTAAGGAATCCCGAGTCAATCCAAGCACGCCGCCTCAAATTGCCTATCCTCTTTGTGGCGGCCATATTTACAGAAACATAATTCAACTTCATGTTTAGGCTGATGGCTTTGCCAAAGCCTTAATAAATTAAAAAAAAATATATTATTATATTCAAATTTCGAACATCTCTGAAAAACAAAACAATTTGATTGGACCTCAATTCTAATATCAGTCGAAATGAAGTTTTATTCGAAATGAAATGTCAATAGCAAACAATTTTGACAATTTCACGCGTTACTTGATATCGAACGATATGATAGTTGGGGCCGATTTTAGTTTGTCTATGAATTAAAAATAAAAATTACGGTTGTGTGACAAGAGTGAGAAAAGTTTTTATTTCCCGCCATTACGCCAGTCGTAACATGCGGTTCCTGAGCACATCACAGAGAGCTTATAATATGTGTGTAGATAAAGCAATGTATGTAACCGTACATAATTAGGCTTAAAACACTCGTGTCATAAACCAACACACGTATTTTAATGCATTTCATTACGTAACAGTCACATAAACATATTTCGAATCAATAAAGAACCGGAATAAAATATCTATTTTCGCGAGACTGGAAGCTCTAATTGCTACGAAATGTTAGCAAATGTGCGTAACCAATAAATTAAAGTCGTAGATGCCGTCACAGTACAAGGATTGATCTTTTTGAGAATCTACTATCTCTAGACTACCACAGCTTTTCATATTTTTATTATATCATATTTTATTTATATCATATCTTAGAATAATAACGCATAGAAACCTAGCCCGCACACGCTAAGTGAGGCAAGTTAGAGGGTTCCAAACGCGTCCCAAGAGCGCGCGGGCTGTTAGTGCTCAAGGTCATATTGCACCGCGAACAGCTCCAAAATTTTTTGCTAAAAATGACGAAATGTGCGGTAAATGGGTGTAAAAATACAACAGACAAACATAAAATAGACACTAACATCGCATTCCACAAGTAAGTAATGCGTTTCAACTCATATTTTTATGTAAATATTCACTAAAACAGAAAAATAATTTCGCGGCAACAAGATACGAAAGTGTTGCAAAGTAACGAATTTTTTTTCTCCCCATTTTGCTATTCTGTATCAAAATAATTATATTACGTAAATTTTAGTGGTGCCTGTAATTTAGATTTATTTGCGCATCTTGAACTAATATTTACTTTAATAAACATTAAATGTTTTCGTTAACTCCTGTAAGTGATTGGGACACTTAATTATTTTATAATACTTTTAACGGCTCTGCGTTCATGCTTTATTGAATAATTATTTATTTTAATTTTATTTGAATTGGAGCACATATTGCAACAAATTTACAGTACTTATATATTTGTTTCTACTATAGTGTTGGCACCACCAGTACAACTTTGATAGCTTATTATATGTCTTTCTTTTCGTAACTCAAGCGAAATATTTTATATTAAAATATTTTATTTTCTTAAAAGGGGAGCATTCTTAAGCGATTTTTTAATCTATTTTAACAGTTATTTTCTTTAATGTTTGCTTATGGCATTTTCGGTTTTAGGTTTCGAATATGGCACTTATTTCTAAATCCAAGATGCGGGCGCGATTTTTCGAATAATGGCAAGTGGGGTATCGTTTTCGAGATGTTTGGGAATGTTCAATACAAATATGGCACTCATTTCTAAATCCAAGATGGCAGACACGACAGTTCAAACAAAAGCAATATTCGTAATGAGCACCCCCAAATACCTCGAAAACGATACCCAACCTGCCATTATTTGAAAAATCGTGCCCGCCATCTTGGATTTACAAATAGTGCCATATTCACATTGAGCATCCCCAAATGCCTCGAAAATGATACCCACATAGCATTTTTTTGAAAAAATCGTGCCCGCCATCTTGGATTTAGAAATGAGTGCCACATTCGTAATGAGCACCCCCAAGTACCTCGAAAATGATACCCATATTGCATTTATTTGAAAACTCGTGTCCGCCATCTTGGATTTAGAAATGAGTGCCATATTCGTAATGAGCATCCCCAAATACCTCGAAAATGATACCCATATTGCATTTTTTTGAAAAAATCGTGCCCGCCATCTTGGATTTAGAAATGAGTGCCATATTCGTAATGAGCACCCCCAAGTACCTCGAAAATGATACCCATATTGCATTTTTTTGAAAAATCGTGCCCGCCATCTTGGATGTAGAAATGAGTGCCATATTCGTCATGAGCATCCCCAAGTACCTCGAAAATGATACCCATATTGCATTTATTTGAAAACTCGTGTCCGCCATCTTGGATTTAGAAATGAGTGCCATATTCGTAATGAGCATCCCCAAATACCTCGAAAAGGATACCCATATAGCATATTTTGAAAAATCGTGTCCGCCATCTTGGATTTACAAATAAGTGCTATATTCGTTTTTCATCGACAAAACCGAGCACATCTGTAGGCACCTGATCGACAATGTCGGGCAAATCTGTAGGCACCTTTAACTTAATGATGAGTTAAGCAAGATACAATTTCCCCACTTTTGAGGGAAATGTTATTCCATGGCATCATTATTTGTATATTTGTGTGCGTGCCGACGAGCGTAGTTACAAGTTGCTTACGCCTACATGAATTTGGTTTTTGCCTCACTTGTGACAGTTCGTTTGATATGAAACTATCATTCTATGCGTTATTATTCTAAGTATCATATCATATATTCAGGTAATACCAGGCAGAAATTCAGTGGAGCTACGCCCGGAATTGCCGTTTTAAGGTTCTTAATGCGACATTCGTAGCAATACGCTTTGTCGTGTTCTTACTGTTTTATTTTTTATTACTATTTTGTTTTTATGTTTGTTTTTGTTTCTTATTTTTTGATCATTTATGGTGCAACGCATACGTTGAATAGGTATGAGTAGCGGTAGAGATCTCAGGATCTGAGGGGCACTGCCACTGCGCCCGACACCCTGAGACATAAGTTGACAAGTCCCATGTGCCTATAATTTCACTAGCACCTTCGAAACAAGAACGCGATATGCTCGCATTACTGCTGCAAAAACTTACCGATAGCAGTTTGTTTAATATTATTACCTTAGAATAATAACGCATAGAAACCTAGCCCGCACACGCTGAGGCCAATTGAAGCGCACCCAAAGGGCCTACACGAGCGGGCGGGCCTTCAGTGCTCAAGGTCAACTTGCACCGCGAACAGCTTCAAAATTTTAGCTAAAAATGACGAAATGTGCGGTAAATGAGTGTAAAAATACGTCAAACAACCATTAAATAGATACTAACATCACATTCCACAAGGAAGTAACGCGTTTCAACTTGTATTTTTATATAAATATTCACTAAAACCGAAGATTAACCTACTACTAAAACTACATGAATTTGATTTTTGCCTCACTTGTGTCAGTTCGTTTGATATGAAACTATCATTCTATGCGTTATTATTCTAAGATTATTACATACAATGATACATAAACGAGGGAACCCTATCATTAGCTTTACTCTTAGCCTATATACAATGTATAGTGCCTTAAGTAATACCGTAAACTGCCTCCGTGGCCGAACGGTTACCATACCGGACTGCCACGCAGAGGTCCCCGGGTTCGATTCCCGGGTCGGGAGAAATATTTGTATGGCCTACATTTATTGCTCTCGTGAGTTTGGGTGTAATTTGTTGTTGTCTATGTGTGTGTCCATGGCACCCGCGACTCAGGGTTACCCTAGTGCGGGGCTATGTTGAGTGTGTGCGTTATTATTATTATAATATAAAATATGTATATATAGGAAATGAAACTATTTTTCCGAATTTAAATCGCGTATATTTATTTATTCAAACAAACCGACGTTTCGGGCCCTTTACAGGTCCCATGGTCACGGTTGAATCATGGTCGGTTGAAACGTCGGTTTGTTTGAAAAAACAAATATACGCGATTTAAATCCGGAATAATAATAATAATAATAATAGTAATATCGTTTATTCCTCCACAAAACTACGTACATATAGTTCTTAGTAATTTAAGATACATGCAATAACTTATTTTTGGGAGCTGGTGCTTGTTAAAGGCTTAGCGCCTGTACTACACGTCACCAGGCTCTCACCCTTGGCAATGACACATGACAATCTTAAAGTGTTACTAAGATTAATTGTTTATAAAGGAAAAACATTTAAATAGTGAAAAAATACATTTGACATTATTGAAGTATATACACGTAAAAGATCAAACTTAAATTAAAATTAAATTTAAAAACTTTTTTGCACGTAAAACATATTTGACTATGAGTGCGTGTTGTATTATGTGTGTGTTTGTGTATGTGTGTGTAAAATAGTTTCATTTCCTATGTGTAACAATCGCGAAAACCTGAAAACTCGATGTAAAATATATAGTTTCGTTTTAATTCGGTTGAAGCACATTTATGTGGTCTGTGAGCTGGAGCGTACAATCATCACTCGTCGACCATTTAGCGTACTCCAGTGGATAAGCCGCGGTGTTTGGGAAATCACTGCTAATTGTTTGCGTACACTACCGGTCACCATTTTCGACAATTACTTACTGCATTCAGTCTGCCTACAATGTTATGCATTATTATTATTAAAAATACTTTTTTTTTAAATCATGACTCAAACTGACCTTAGTCAACATTGAAAAAGATCTTGGAGTCAGTATTGCGTTAAATTTAAAGTGGAATGAGCATATCACTATAATAGTCAAGAAAGCTGACTCCTTTATCTATGTCATAAGCAGATCGTTCCAAACAATGACAGAAGATGTTTTCCTAAAAATCTATAAGACCTATATACTAATTTAATTTTTTTAAATATCTGTATTTAATTAATAATTTAATTAGATTTAATTTTCTTTTATATCTGTATTTCACTTGTTTTTCTTAATTTTTCTTTTATATATTGTACATTTACAATATATAATTTGAATTAAATCACTAATATTTTTAATTTATTTTTTAAACATTATATTTATGTTATCTTCCTATTTATTTGGTTTCTATTCTAATTATTATTATATGTTTAAATATAACTATATGGAAAAATGACGTCAGCGAGCTGATTATCGTATCCGCGATTACCTCTAGGTTATAGCTGAAAATCAGCGGTTTGCTCTTGAGTAAACACTGACGCTGAGCTATGACCTTTTTGCACTGCTGCAGCACACGTACATAACTGGGTGTCTAGCAGTGCTGCCACTCTGCTGTTTTTGTTTATTTTTTGTTTTGTTTGTGTTTTTGTGTTTTTTTTTATTATTTTTTTGCTGTTATGTACGTGTGAATGTAGTAACAAATAAACGTTTTATCTATCTATCTATTTATCTATCTATCTTTATACGGTCACTACGGGAATAGAAAGAAAGAAAGAAAGAAAGAAAATAATAAATAAATATGGATATCTAATCTTTTTTTAAAGCTCTGCAATAGAGAAACCCTGTATCGCGGGTGCCATGGACACGCACATAGATAACCACAAATGACACCCAAATTCACGGAGGAAATAAAACTTTCAAAACACCTGCTACACACATTTTTTGATGATGAGTATAATTGGAACATGCTACCGGAAGATATTTTTTCGGCTGTCTCTGTTAATGCCGACGACTGGCTACGAATGAGTGAATTAGTGCTAAAAAGTGAACTAAAAGAAACAATATAAATTTCAACATTGTGTGATATAAAAATATTAAAAAAAAAAATATTTGTTATATGGAAAAGCTGAAACTTTCTAGTTTCCATATAACAAATATAATTAGAGTTAAGATTTTTTCTTTAATAAATTTCCCAAAATCCTCGTTAGACGTTTTATGTTTCCCGTGTCGAATTAATTAAAACACAAGTATATTTGACTATTCCAAACAGTTAATTAAATTAAGGAAAGATGGATTTTTCAATATTTCAAAAGCGCTTCAAAAGCTTTTCTATGAAGAGCCAACGAAGCTTGGGTTTCTTCAAGAGTTTATAGTTACTAAACAAATCTGTAACTATCCGCGCACAAGTTTCAAGTATTTACACCAACTGAAGCAAGTCCGCCTTCAAACATTCACTAAGAACAAATATAACTTTTCCAGATTTCCATTCTTATGAAATTTAATATTTTTGCGAAAAAGGATACGTCTGGGTATTTTAGAACAGATGGAAATAATTAGATACAACAATAGGGGTTGAAAAATAAACAATTGAATGTTGCGTCATCACCGGTAGCGGAGTGTAAATACGGTCAATCGTTCTGAAATCGGTCTGAGCGAGCTTATTCTTCGACCGAGTCTCGAACAATCAACAACCCCTGGGGATGCTTCGTATATTTTTAGTGGTGGTATCTGTGACGGTGGGTGTGTGAGGATAGGAAAATTAAAAAAGAAAACAAAAATTCAATACAAGCGTAGCAATTTTGCATGATTTGACCTTCACCGGGTTTGCCGAGTAGCAAATTTATATTTATATTTACTTCCAATTTACGTTTTAGTTTATTGGATACTTTGTTTTAACTAACATTGTTTTTGGATTAAAAAATACGGAATCCAGAACAAATTTCGCTTAGCGTAATTTTAAGTTGAGAATATCATTCCGGATATCGCTCAATGGCTGTTATTCATCCTCAAAACTATTTTCCCTATTTCACCGTAGCGAAGTACGGACCAGTGTAATAATTGAAACTTCGAGTTTGAAACTCTCCTGCATTGCGGTAACAGGGAATAAAAAAGAAAAAGGCTGATGAAATCTTAGGGAGCCTTCAAGTTTTAATAGCAATAGAGCTCCTAGTGAAAAGGGGTTCGTCCAGGGAAGTATTGATACCTCACCTATTTCTGCCACTAAGCCGTAAGGTTTTGAAGGTATAAGTCAAATAATCATTTATTCCATACGTAAAATAAATTTACATTTGAAAACGTCACTTTTAAGCCACAGCTCGTTCACTACGCTGACTTCCCTGAGAAGAACGAGCAAGAAACTCTGGGGATTGTTATTTTTAATTAAACTGAAATGCTGTAAGTGGAATATACTTTGAATCAAATTTGTGTAGAATCTAGAGCCAAGTCAGAAGGAAGTAAAGGGTGCTGGTGAAATTACAGGCACATGGGATTTTTCTATTTACGTCTCAGGGTGACGGAGGCAGCCGCAATGCCCCTCAGATATTTGTGAGTTAAAGCTCCGAGTGGCGCTGCAACTGTATTAGACAGGCCCACGGCTTGTCCGTGCCGTCACTTGGTTTTTTTTTTTTATTTTTTTTTTTTATTGCGACTCGACAAAATGACTGCACCGCGCCTGATGGAAAGTGCGAATACAGTCCAGAGATGAGAGTAACGGATGGAAAACACAAATATCTTCACTCCGTCACTATCATTTTGCCGGTCTGGCCAAATGCACTGGATGTACACCAACTGATCCCTGAACGCGATTCGCAAAAGCGTTTCACTGTGGAGGGTTTTCCGCCGTGTGTACTGTGGTCGCTATCCAGTCGGCACAGAGCCTACCACAATGCTAAGCAGATGGACACTTGTGACGCCCTCGGTCGCCTCTTACGACCCCTACGGGCATGTATGGGGAGGCGACAATGTATTCTTAAGCCGTCGCCCCACGGCTAATATAAAAAAGAACTAGAAACGCTACAGTGGCGCGTCACTATATTCTTAAAAACGAAAACAGCTGGAGCCCATTGAGTCCACGAAATAAGAGAGGAAAAGACGTGGAGCAATTCGTTACCGCTCGGATAGTTTATGATGTGATTCCGTATCGACGAGTGTGGTAACTCCTTAAGACGTTGATATTGCGCGAACAAAACAATTTAAGAGAAAGAAACACAGGTGTCTGCTGTCCCGTGAAAAAATGAAATGGATTAACTATATAATTGATTAATGCAAAATTTGAAGTACAAGAGTATTTAGTGTCCGCTTTGAAAGTTTTATTTTCTCATTATTTAAGAAAAATCCTAATTTGATCTAAATAAAGTCAACTCGTTATAACAGGCTCCTTAATTACCCCCAACAGCCTGCCTTTAATGCCGAGTTCGACTAATCTGTACAACAATTTTGCTTCCTCGGACCTTGGGGATGATTAAGCAACATTACATACACGGAACGGAAAAAACGATGGAAGGGCCATAAGCCTCGATTACTATGAGAACCGATTTCGCCAAAACTCACACATTTATAATTTGAAACACTACAAAATCTCGATATTGATTGGTCGTATATTCAAATTTAAAAAGAAATAACAAATTCTGGATTGTTAATGTAATTTCAACTTTACCCTATTGGCGTATCGTTAAAGTTCAAGACCATCAATACCTATTATTGCAAGTTACGAAGTTTCGATATACTGAAATTTCAATAAATGTGCTGCCATCTAGTGGTTAATTACTGAGCGATGACGAATTGGAGTTATTAATTTAGTTCTTCGAAAAAGAAGCGAACACTTTGCAGGGGTTTAAGCTTTACTTTCGTTTCTTGTGACAAGAGAATTATTTCGATAAACAGAAAATTGAAAATGTATTAATATAAGACTTTCTGATGATATGAAAAAGCACCACACGTAGTATTTTTGGTGTAGCTATCATTTTTACACTCCAAACCAGCACAATAAGGCATTTTTAGGATTTTAGAGAATTTGCAAGAAAGAATGACGCAATCATACCAAACAAGGCGAAAACATAGGACGGCTCAAGTAGGTCTTTCGAGAGCTACATACTCATAGTTGGCACGCATCAGATACTAACTAACCACTTGTACTGTATTTACTGTTCTGTGATTAGGTACATACACCTTAGACCAGACGCCCACTATTTCGATAGGCGTACTGAAGCCTACCGAAGCACCCCGAAAGCTCAGAAAACATCCCCAATTCAAGAAGCCGCAGTTTTGTTATTGTAGCTGCGACCATTGGGACTGAAATTTCAACTAAAAACCATAACTTTAAGGTATATTACCTTTTTATTACCTAAAAATCCTCTGCAGAGCATTCCCGACAGTGGGCGCCGGGCCTTAATTTGTCAAATCGTTGTCTAAACTATCAATAATTTTCCTTCCTATAGCTATTACAATTAGGGATGGGATCGACTTTATCAATTATGTGAAAAGGTTTATTGAAATGTAACTTATACGTTGAAAAATATTCCTTTTTTTTCAAATTTGGGAGCACAACTGACTGTAACTAACTGTAACGAAGCGACGATTTGTAAATAATTAAAATTTTACTTACTAGAAAATATATACAGCGACGCGATCATCGTTTGGTATTACTGCCTATTCCGTTATCTATTTCTGCTGTCAAGCAGTAATATGTGAGCGTTACTGTGTTACTACATTTAATTAAATTAAATTCAATATCATCTTTATTTCATAAGTAAGTAAATTACACTTGAATTCGTCATACTGATTAAACTACCGCTCATTCGTAAGGCAAATTCCCCTGAGAAGAATTAGCAAGAAACTCTAGGGGTTGGTCTTTGCCAATATTCATTTGAATACATTTATCATTTACAATATTTGTTTCAAATATCTTATATTGCGAATACCTGTAGGAGCTAAACTGGCCACTACCAGGAATTTTTGTCATCCAGCTAAGCAGCAGTTGTAAAATAATAACCTTTAGTATAAAGTTTTTGTTTCACTATAGTTTTAAATCTCGTAAATGGCAAATTTTGATTATCAATCGGGTAACTTTGAAGAGCTAGAAATATCACAGGCACATGGGACTTGTCAACTTACGTCCCAAAGTGACAGGCGCAGTGGCAGTGTCCGTCTGATCTTTGCGATTTAAAGCTCTGAGTGGCACTGCAACTGCTGTAGACAGGCGTGTCGCTTACCACCAGGCGTACGACTTGTTAGTCCCATAATCTGGTATCACAAAACAATGTTGATCCAAACAGTATGGTTGAGGCATATACTCCTTATTATATAACTGCCTCTGTGGCCGAACGGTTATCATGCTGGACTGCCACACAGAGGTCCCAAGTTCGATTCTCGTGCCGAGATAAATATTTGTATGGCCTACATTTATTTCTCTCGTGAGTTTGGGTGTAATTTGTAGTTGTCTATGTGTGTGTCCATGGCACCCGCGACACAGGGTCTCCCTAGTGTACAGTAGGCTATGTTGAGTGTGTGCGTTTATTTTTATTATTATTATAAAAAAAAATTATTAAATACTAAAGCATCAGCAATTATAAAAGGAAAGGAGTTAAGTAACAAAATTTAAAAATAAATAAACAATACATGTTCATAAAAAGCGACATCAACGTCAGCTTGTGGTAACTGGAAAGTTACCGGCTAAGTTAATAAAATTTCCCACAGAGACGTCGTTTACGGTGTCGAAAGCCGAAAAACACTATGTAAAGATGTATGGCAGACACAAAGAAGAAATTCCTCGACTTTGTAACTCGATCCGTAGCTTAGTTGATAAAGCAATAGGGACGGATTCTCGTGCTCGCGGTCCTGTCGGGTCGAAATATTTTTTCTTTGTCTTCGATCTTTGTATTTAATAATGTAGGATGGTTAGAGCTCAACGCATGCCTTAGAATGATTTAGGCCATGGGTGAGCGTATCTAAACATGGGAGTGAGAGGGAAGGAATGGGCTAGAGAAACTTTGGCTCAGCTCACACTGGCGCAGAGTCGAAGCGCGAAGCCGCTCGACTGCATCAACTTTAACTGTGGGAAAATAGAGATGAATATGCTATAGGCGAATAACATGATGCGTTGCGACGCTTCGACTCTGCGCCAGTGAGAGTTGTGCCTTAGAAAGGTTTTGAAATTAAAAAGAGAAGACCAGCGCGCGGTGTTTTTTTTCTTATGGACGACGTACGATGGGAATAAAAGAATAAAATCATTGACTTACAATTATATGGACGTCGGGTCCGCGCTAAAAAGTGTCCGAACTTATAGGGCGTCAAAATCGTATACAGAGCGTCATTCACGCTTTAGTCTTCGTTTGTTCGAATGACAGCGAAGCAAGCAAAATTAGACAGTACTGCGATGACATTACAATTTAAATTCAACGTTTTAGCTTTTTCATATTCCTTGACATGTCACTACGTTTAAATAGGTTGACTTGGGACATTGTTTTCGTGGTTTTTGTAGTAGACCCGTCGTCCATTTATTTGTAAGTCAATGAATAAAATAATAATTTTAACCTAACACTTTTCTTTAATTATATCACAAATATAACGAACTATTCATTGACTTACAATTATATGGACGTCGGGTCCGCGCTAAAAAGTATCCGCACTTGTAAGGCGCTAAAATCGTATACAGAGCGCGACACTCCGCTTTAGTCTTCATTTGTTCTACTGACAGCGCGATACTGCGATGACATTACAATTTAAATTTCGAATAGGTTGACTTGGGACATTTTTTTCGTGGTTATTGTATTAGACCCGTCGTCCATTTATTTGTAAGTCAATGGAACTATTAGAGTTATTTCACAAAATAAAACAAATCAATGATAGGTAATGAAACTATTTTTCCGGATTTAAATCGCGTATATTTGTTTTTGTATTACAATGATAGGTACATTAAAAATTGGTGCAAACGTTTGTGAAAAATCTCTGCATTTTTCATTAAAAATGAACGTAAAAATTGGAAATGCAAATATTTTTTCGAAACCGAATCGTTGAAATATTTTTTCAAACAAACATTCGTTTGAATTCTCTACAGTTGACTGGCTACCGGATCTGTAAAGAGCCCGGAACGTTGTTTTGTTTGGAAAAGAATTTATGTGCGAAATAGATTCGAAAAAATATATTCAAATTCGTAACTATCGTGAAAACGTACAACTCTGGAGTCAATAAATATTGTACGTTACTAGGTAAAGTGAAATCTGTTATGATTTGAATATTAATAAGGCCATGTGTAAATATTTTAATAGGTTATGTCGTACATGTATCAATATTTTTAATGACATAGATTTTTAGTAGTAGTAGGTTTTGTGAAAGAGTACGGGCATTATTTCTACCGCCAAGCAGCAATGAGAACTTTTCTGGGTTACAGTTTTGAAGGGCACTGGTGAAACTATAGATACATGACTTGTCAACTTATGTTTTATAGTGACGGGCGTAATGGCAGTGCCCCTAAGATCTTTGCGATTTAAAGCTCTTTATGTATTATAAAAAAATGTTCGTTATACAGAAAATAATAGTACTATGAAATAAACCGCAACATCAGTAATGCTGTAGGAAATGAAACTATTTTTCCGGATTTAAATCGCGTATAGTTGTTTTTCACACGGTGAGTGCTCTGAAGAGTTATTCAACCTTGTCCCTTCCTCTCCTTTCCATCAGCGGACCACCCGTGCCGGACTGCGTTGCCACAGTTGGACGGTCAGTTCAATACCGTCCCGCACTAAAAAGTTTGGCAATTCGTTTTTATGCCGAACCATCAAATTGTGGAACCAACTCCCGGCGCATGTATTCCCTCCCCTCTATAACATCGGGTCCTTCAAACGTAGTGTGAAGAAGCATTTGGCCAGACCGGCAAAATGATAGTGACGGAGTGAAGATATTTGTGTTTTCCATCCGTTACTCTCATCTCTGGACTGTATTCGCACTTTCCATCAGGCGCGGTGCAGTCATTTTGCCGAGTCACAATAAAAAAAAAAAAAAAAAAAAAAAA
>NW_020656077.1:8279251-8301579 GCF_003589595.1 Hyposmocoma kahamanoa
TTTTTTTTTTATAGTTACAAAAGTTATTAATTAAATACCTTATTTTTAATTTTACAAGGAAACATTTCAATTTACTCTACTTTGTCTTACAAACAATATGAATTTTTATCAAGCTAAATTTATTATTAATTAATAATGGAAATTAAAACATATTAATTAGTCCTGTAGTCTATGTCTGTTTGAGATTTTTCATCAGAGGAAATACTGGATCCCAAACTGGTGATACGGAGAAACCATCTTCACTGTTGAAATTAGGATGTTTTTTTTAATTTCAATGGCCCCCGCAGCATGCTGAGTAGATAACGGACCTCTTTTGTCAAACTTCATAGAATGTGTAGGTTTATTCATGACATGCTCGAATACTGCAGACTTGTTTACGCGACGGTGTTTGACGTCAGCTATAGGTTCGTTGTAATAAGAATGTAATTTCTTCAGCGCCTATCTTCTCATGGTAAGCGACACGCCTGTCCATAACAGTTGCTGTGCCGTGTATCACTTTTTAGATATCAACTCTCGCTGAAAACACAAATCAGAAAGCTGAAATAGTACAGCGGCAACAACTGACCTGTGTGTACGTCTCCGCATATTCCAAAATTATTTATTGTAATAAAGATAATATCTCTATGAGGAGATCTAAATTATTTATAAATAAGAAAATATCTAATTACAAAACAAACGAACTTTCCTGGACTCCTTCACAATGAGCTCTACTGCCACTGAATTGATATAACTCCAAAACAGTGTTAAATGTATTTACTATTTTTTTAATTTATTTATTTGTAGGGTAACCAACAACACATGAATTAAATATATCAAAGTTGAAACAGTGACACTTAATTATACCGAATACCTTATATATTACGCATACATTAGAACAGACTTGATGGTGCATTTAAATCGCGAACGACTATGAAAAAAAGATGTCGACGAAACAGTCACCTCTGACACTTATGCAGGTGATTATAATGTCTTGGTAGTCGATTCACGGTGGCGTGGTGACCCAGTATCTACTCAAGCGAGGCTGCTCAAGGGGGACGTGGAGATGCACTAGTAATGGCATATAACAATTCCATTTAGAAGGTTTCATCGATTCATTCAATACTTTTTAATATTACGACAGTTGTTACAAACAGGTCACCCGAGAGGGACGCGCATTGGTTTTCTTATCATCATCATCCACGGCCTGATTTCACCCACTGCTGGGTATAGGCCTCCCGAGGTTTATGCCATTCACCACGATCCCGTGCTAGTCGCATCCATTGACGCCCCGCGACGCGTACTGTGTCGTCGACCCACCTTCCAACAGGGCGCCCGACGCTTCTTTTGCCCATCCTCGGCTACCAATTAGTCGATGTCTTGCTACACCTGTCATCCCCTTGCTTTGCTAGGTGTCCCGCCCAGCCCCATTTGAGTTCCATGATCCGAGTCTGTCGTCGGATCTCAACGATTGGAACTCGGTCTACAAGGCTGATGCCGAGCACGGCGCGCTCCATGACCTTCTGTGCAACTCTTCGCTCGTATAAAAAAACTATTAGATAACTGTACAAACAATTTATTTTGTGTGAATTTATTAATGTATAGCGTTTATAATTTATTTCAGAGGTATGTCAAGCACTGGTGTAAAATTTCAACGTTTAGTAGTAGTTGACACCCATGTCAAGCACTAGTACAAATTAATATTATATTTAAGACTTAATTTCGACCATTTGGTAACGAAGGAGAACGTAGGTTTGGATTACTCTGTTAGTGACAAGTTTCTGTGGGTAGTTTGAGTTGCGGTTTTCAGGGGTGTCAAAGACTGTTTAACTGTGGGGACCCAATACTTGACAAACGTATATTGAGGTGTCAAACATTAGGACGTAACTAGTGTCAACTATTGGTTACAGGTATTGCGCTATGAGAAAATGCCATCAAGGATGTCACAATGTGTCATAATCGTTTGACATTTCAGTTTAATTATTGCACAATCTTATTATAAGAACTTATTAATTTTAATAAAAGCTTCTCGCTGTATGTTGGTTATTGGTCTTTTTTAAATTTATTGTTATAACGTAATCAATGCAGTTAAATAACTATGAAATTTTAAAATAGCGCCCTGCATCGAGTATATAACCAGAAATAGAGACGAAATCATTTAATTTGTTTGAAGAGTATTCTGCCATATCATTACTGTGACAACTGCGCTTCGAATGGCTAGCCCGAGTTCGAAACACTTGACGGGTGTCGAAAATGGGTGTCGTCAACTGTTTCACTTTAAATTGACCAGTTGACTTGAGCTTTGCTGTAATGAACGAAAATTGCAAAATTACATATTTAATATTTAATTACCGATGAAATGTGATTCCATTTGTTTTGTAATTAGATGTTTTGCTGTTTTTCTCACACCACAGAATAGAACAGCACGGCATTGTTAGAGATATTATCTTTATTACAATAAATACAGAATATTTTTTGGAATATACGGAGACATATACACAGGTCAGTAGTTGGCCTGTTTATATTTCAGTGCAAACGAGAGTTGATATTTATAAGAGCTGTATCGCTAATGTGTTACCAGGAATATATGGCCCTTATTTCGTCTCTATTTCTGGTTATATACTCGATGCCGTCCTGTCACTCACTTTGCCTTAGTCAACTATTGTGATATTCGAGATTTTTGTCTGTCATACGCTGGTACAATTTTACAGGTTGTGGAAAACTGGAATATTGCAATAATGCTATAATTATTTTAAATTGTATAGTTAATTGTATACATACCTAGGTAGTATGTACGACTTATAATTAAGTACTTTTTTGACAAAACGAAAAAAAGGATTTCTACTAATAAGAAAGAGCAATTTCTCAAAATATTTGCTAATTCTGAAAAAATATTTATTAAAAGTAATAAAATATTGTCACTACAAAAATACTGCTTATCTTTTTCTAATACAATTTTACTCTTAACTTTATTCTAACTTTGAGACAAATACGTTCACTTCAAGATTTTATTTCATTTCTAATCAATTAATTGGACATTACTTATATCAAGAAATTTTTACCTCTTACATCAAATTTAAATAATCTTAAATGAATTCAAAATTTCTTGGGTGTATTTTAAGAAAATATATTCTTAAACAAAAAAAGAAGTAGTTTTCTATTCAGATTAATATTCTAAATTCTAGAGTATATTCTTAAAGCAACACTTCGTTGCGTTTTCATAGTCAATCTTGTCGTGACATGTCGCCGAAGGCGCACGCGCGGTAACGATTACTTTTACTAATTGTGCTTGTAATCATAAAAATCATAAACAGTCATTTATCCAAAGAAACAATACGTAGTATCTCTAGTTTGTTAGGGTGTTCTTTATAGTCATAATTTAAGAAATTTGGTTACAGCATGAAATCAAACTACACTTGTAACAAGTATAACATGCAATTAGTTCCATCACGCCACTGCTAGATGGCATTAGATGTACTCTGAAACGCGCTATCGTTTTGTTAACTTCAATAGTATAAAGTCATCTCATATATTTGGGATTGTTAGTGCTTTCTGCCGCTGTAGCATTTATACGGCACTGGATGGTCCTCAAGTATTTGAGAAGATTCCATATTTCCATCCTATTTCTGCTACTTACTTTAAGGTTTGGCACTGTTGGGTCCAAAACCCTGTAAATTTATCCTTTTTGATATTAGAAAACATAAATCTTCAATCAAATAATTAAGTACCTCTCAATTTTTCATTCTTTTTTTTTTTCAAATCAAAAAAAAAAAGGGAGTAAGGGGAGAACGGAGCAAAACATCCATCCGGCCCTATAGTCAACCTCACCTGCACGCGCTAGTTGTTCTTAGTTTGAGAATAACTGGCGGCGCCATCCCCTGGGAAGGCGCGGTGCTCCCTGCTAGACAACGAACGAGGCCCTGGCGACCGAGCAATGGCGGTATACCCATACACCTAACCAGGAAACTGGTTGGAGGAGGTCACAGCAGCCTTGAGACCTAAATAATCTCTAAAAGGTCTGGTGCAGAAGGCAACGGGAAACTACTGCACTAAGTTCCCTAGTAGTTAGCATCATGGAAAAGTCACATATAGCCACGGCCCCGAGTGCCCGGCGTTCCTTAAATGGGACAGGGGTGCTAAGAATCCCCGGGCGGAAAACCCTTAGAATAGGAACTTGGAACGCGAGAAGTTTAAAACAAGACGGAAAGCTCCCTAATGTTGTGAAAGAAATAAAACGGTTACAGGTGGACATTCTTGGCATAAGTGATACCAAATGGCCAGGTCAAGGTAAACGCTTAACTTCCGATGACTATGTCCTGTACTATTCGGGAGGAGACCAACCATCAGAACGTTATGGCGTGGGAATTCTTCTGACAAGAGAAACATCTAAAGCGGTTACCAATTTCGTACCCCTCTCAAACCGAGCCATGCTGATAAAATTGCACGCCAAACCATTTGATATCAGTATCATGCAAATTTATGCGCCTACAGGAGACAAACCATTAAGCCAAATAGAAGACCTATATGAAGACATTGATACCTTATTGAAGACCACCAAGAGTCACGAATTGGTTATACTTATGGGTGACATGAATGCGAAGGTGGGGTCAACCGTCACTCCTGGAGTGACTGGTGCTTATGGCCTTGGAACCAGAAACGACAGAGGCGATACGCTTGTTGAATTTTGCCAGGACAATGACCTTATTGTGACGAACACTCTGTTCGAGCTGCCACCGCGTCGATTGTACACATGGACATCACCAATGCACACGGTGGACCACATAGTCAGGAATCAGATCGACTATATTATGATCAACAGAAGGTATCGTAACTGTGTTAAGAAGGTGAAAACATACCCCGGTGCAGATATCGGATCAGACCATAACCCAGTGGTAGCAGACGTGGTGTGCAAGCTGAAGAGGTTACAGTTAAAGAGAATGGATGGAAGACCGAACGTGCGGAGACTTGTAGAGCCCGACATACGAGCAAAAGCCCACACTGCTATAAATCAATGGGCCACATACCATCGCACTGAAACCGTTTCTTCTGACACCGATACGTGGACTGGTCTGAAGCGAACAGTGAATGATATATGCCACCAATATCTTCGGCCTCCATGTCTGACCAGGAAACAGGATTGGATGACGGACTCTATTTTGCAGCTGATGGAGGACCGCAGAATGTTTAAGAGCACAAATCCAGACCGATACAAGCAAGTCGATGACACCATTCGAAGGGAGATTTTGAAGGCCAAAAACGAATACTACACAAATAAGTGTGCACACTTGGAGGATCTCCTTTGGAAACACGACGACTTCAATGCACATAAGCATATCAAGGAAATGGTTGGACATAAAAAGAAATCCACGAGTACCCTGACTGATGCAGGTGGGAATCTCATTCTAGACACCGGAAGCAGGAAGAACATGTGGTGTGATTATGTTGCGGAGATGTTTGCAGATTCGTCAAGGAAAATCTCAACGATCATCGATGATACTGGTCCAGTTATATTAAAATCTGAGGTTCTGCGAGCCTTGAAGACTGCTAAAACGAACAAGTCCCCGGGTCCTGATAATATACCGGTTGAAGTGCTAAAGCTGCTGGAAGAGTGCCAGCTGGATGTTCTCACGCAGTTCTTCAATAACATCTATGAAACTGGCAATCTCCCTAGTGATTGGCTAAAATCGACATTCATCACGATACCCAAGAAGCAAAACGCCAAAAAATGTGGAGAATATCGTATGATTAGTCTGATGAGCCATGTCCTAAAACTATTCTTGAACATCATACAGAATAGGATAAGGCCGAAATGTGACGAACAACTGGGAGATAGCCAATTCGGATTTCGTTCTGGTGTCGGCACTCGGGAGGCTCTTTTCGCTCTCAATGTCCTCGTACAGAAATGTAGAGACATGCAAACGGATGTCTTTTTGTGCTTTGTCGATTACGAGAAAGCATTCGACCGAGTTAAACATCAACAACTTGTGAACCTTCTGTGTGACATTGGTCTTGATGGTAGAGATATCCGGATTATTCGCAACTTATATGAAAAGCAGGTGGCCACAATAAGAGTTGATAACGAGGAGACCGACCAAGTTGAGATATGTCGCGGCGTCCGGCAAGGCTGTATCCTATCACCGCTGCTTTTTAATATTTACTCGGAGGCTGTGATTTCAGAGGCCCTCGAACACCTTGAAGCGGGAATTAAGATCAACGGCAAAGTCGTTAACAACTTGCGCTATGCAGACGACACTATTCTTATTGCTGCATCAGAGACGGACCTGCAAGCAATTGTAAATAGGGTTAATGAGTGCAGCGAGAAAGCCGGCTTATCGATGAACATAAACAAGACAAAGTTCATGGTGATCTCGAGAAATCCGGATTTGAACCCAAACATATCAGTGGCTGGGAAACAACTAGAGCGGGTACGACAGTATAAGTATTTGGGGGCTTGGGTAAATGAAGCATGGGAATCCGATCAGGCAATCAAGACCCGGATAGAAATTGCTCGAGCCTCTTTCAATAAAATGAGGAAGGTACTGTGCTGTCGTCAACTCAACATAAAGCTCCGAGTCAGGCTGCTTTTATGTTACATCTGGCCTATCGTCTTGTACGGATGCGAAACGTGGACATTAAAAGAGGGCACTACAAAGCGTTTACAGGCATTTGAGATGTGGTGTTATCGTCGCATGTTGCGCATTAGCTGGACACAGAAGGTCCGAAATGAAACAGTGCTTCAGCGAGTACATATGACCCCGAAACTGATCCCATCTATCAAAAGGCGCAAGATAGAATATCTCGGGCACCTGCTCAGGCACGATAGATATAGGCTGCTGCAATTAATAATGATGGGTAAAGTGCAGGGAAAGAGACGCGCAGGCCGTAGGAAAAAATCGTGGCTGCGAAACATCCGGGAGTGGACCGGCATTACCTCGGTCGAACAGCTGTTCCGGTTGGCTGCTAATCGAGACGAATACAAGAAGCTAACGGCCAACCTTCAGGATTGAAGAGGCACCTCAAGAAGAAGAAGAAATCAAAATCGGACATTTCTAATAACAAATAAATATTTTGTTGAATCTAGAGTGGCTTTGTGACTTGAAGTAAATTAATTTGCTCTTGGATTAAATATTTCTGTCTTGTAACGAAAATACACTTTTGAGACGTTTTTTTACTATTATCAAGTAATTATTCTCTAGCGTCTATAGGGAGAAGATCGTTTTGTTGGATTTAATAAATTTGTCTTCATAAAAAGAATTTTGTCTTTTTCTAAGTAATCTGTTTTTACCGTGCACGTGATTTTCCGTATAAAAGCGTCAACCACTGGGACATTTACCTTAAGTAGGTTAATTTAATAACACACGGAATGTTATATCCTATTTAATTACGAAATTATTTTAACCTATAAGGGTGATCTACTTCAACCCACATGGGGTCCATGTTAGTGAAAAAAACAGGGTGCATGAAATATAAACATTTAAACATAAAAATGTAACAACAGAGTTCCACGATAGTGAAACCCATATTAGACAGGCAGTGATCAAAATTTTGACTTTCAATAAGTGGAATGATACTTAGTAGATAGAAAGTATCTATGTATACACGTCATCGACGTGTATACACGTATCTATGTATATATTACCGGAAATATATGAAATCTAGGAATTGTATACAAATCCTAGGAAAGGTATACAATTCCGAAGCTATCTAGGAAATGTATAAAATATTGTTTCAAAACCTATTTATTACATAAATGTCCTAGAAAATGTGTACAATTCCTAGGAATTGTATATAATTCCAATATCGTATTAGGAAATGTTTAAAAATAATGCTTTCTGTAATAAAACACGTTGTTAAAATGAGAATAATATTTTTTTATAAAGCATTCATTGACCAGAGGGACTTCCGCGTTTGTATAAAAAACCAAACTTAACCTAAATAATCCGATTCGTTTCTGCCCAGAGGGACTTCCGCGTTTGTATAAAAAAAACCTAACTTAACCTAAATAATCCGATTCGTTTCTGCCCAGAGGGACTGCAATACCTTGAATTGAAATCTCAAATGTTTTACATTTCCGATTGCTATTTAGGAAATGTATAGATTTCCTAGGAAATGTGTCTAATATAATTTATTTTACACATTTCCGTGCGATTTTAGGAATTACATACATTTCCTAGGAATTGTATACAATGACGGATTACATACATTTCCATTAACATATATACGTAAATTTCGCTGTAGCTTTGTAGTCCCAGGTTCTAGAAAAACTAAATTTCTTATATTGTCATAGATTTCTCACAGATGGTGCTACGGTAAAAAAGTCGTTTAAAACCGAAACAAGGGTCTGCAACTAACATATCGTCGCGTTACTTTCTCAAACTCGTATCTTAAAACACAAAGTTACTGTAATGCAAAAAAACGGATTGTACATACAAATTTTGCGGGTTAATTTCATATAATATTTCCTTCATATTTACACACTCGCTTTTACCTATTCTTAAAGTACCGCATTCAAATTAACACCCTGGATAATAAATTTAAAATAAAAAGAAAGTTTTGTCATCTCCTGTATAATCACTCTTTGTAAGAAACGAGTTTTAGAAAGTAAGGCATCGATATCATTGACTTACAATTATATGGACGTCGGGTCCGCGCTAAAAAGTGTCCGAACTTGTAAGGCGCTAAAATCGTATACAGAGCGCGACACTCCGCTTTAGTCTTCATTTGTTCTACTGACAGCGCGATACTGCGATGACATAACAATTTAAATTTCGAATAGGTTGACTTGGGACATTTTTTTCGTGGTTTTTGTATTAGACCCGTCGTCCATTTATTTGTAAGTCAATGATCGATATGAAAAAATTCGTCAGGTCCGTTAGATGGTAAACGTTGGTTCGAATCCAACCGGTGTTTATTAAGTAATAATAATAATAATAACGCACGCACACACATTCATAGCCCCGCACTAGGGAAACCCTGTATCGCGGGTGCCATGGACACACACATAGACAACCACAAATTGCACCCAAATTCACGAGAGAAATAAACGTAGGCCATACAAATATTTCTCCCGGCCCGGGAATCGAACCCGGGATCTCTGCGTGGCAGTACAGCATGACAACCGCTCGGCCACGGAGGCAGTAAGTGTTCGTTTACATTTGTTTATATTTGTTTAATAATTGTAGAAAAAGTAATTCTTTTTTGTCGTTTTGGGTCTGGGTGGTTGTGGTGCTTTAGTTACTTACTTTGGGATCAAAGCAACGTATGTTATCTTGTCTAATATTTATATTTATTATAACAGACATTTAAATTACCTTTGAAGTAAACATTTCACGATAAACAAGAATATTCGGTTAAATAAATGTTTAGAATTACCAAGTCTTAACACTGAAATTGACGAAAATATAAAAAAAAACATAGTAAAAGGGCACGGGAAGATATAGACTTACAATAGTTTTGTACTGTGTTAAATTACATATATAGTATTGTGGTAGTAAATAACACCGTGCGTCTGGTGGTAAACGACACGCCTGTCTATAGCAGTTACAATGCCACTCCGAGCTTTAAATCGCAAAGATCTGACGGGCACTGTTTCCCACTGTGTCCCATGTGCCTACAGGCACATTCACCAGCGTCATTACGCTTCCAAACCGGAACGCAGTAAAGCTCATAATACTTCTTGACGGTAGAAATAGGTAAGGTGGCAGTAAGGTGAAAATACAGGCACATGGGACTTGTCAACCTATGTCTCAGGGTGACGGGCGCGCTGGCGATGAACCTCAGATTTTTGCGATTTAAAGCTCAGCTTACCATCAGGCATACACGACTCTATCGTCCTGTCACTTGATATTATTAAAAAAACTTCACTGTCAGTACTTCGAGTTCTTTCACAAGGTCGAGGTGAGATTTCTACAGCTACTAAAATTTGTACATTTGCGAGCAAACTTATTAAATCTCAATTATCTATTTTTATTCACGGTTTGAAATTCAAAATTTTAACTGTAGAATTGTATTTATATGCTAATTAAAAATTTCATTACATAAGTTGGGGACCATCCGAATGATCCATTTGTGATTATGCAATTTGAGAAGATGCCAAGGAAGCTTTGTTAGCTGCACTTAATCTTTTTTTTAAATGATAGCCTGAATCCTATGGATTAATTAAAATAAAATTTAAGAAAAACCCTCGACACAAAACAATGTAATCCAAAAAGTAAAAAACTCGCCGAGCCCAATATAATGGGCCTAAGGGCTCATTACTATTATGTAGTAGTAACGTTTTGTTTATCATCTTACGAGTGTCGTTCTAGTTCTTCCCACTGTTTCGACAGTCTGTCCCTATCTACCGACCCGAGATATAGAGTTTTCCAGAGAAACTACGGGCTCGACGTCAACGGCAAAGCCCTCCGCCAGTGATACGCCTTCACGGGCGTTACTGGTGGACTCGGACTTGGATATGGACTCGCTGGGGTTTGAGGTGAGCTGCAGAGACGGACATGTTTGTTTGGCCCTGGTTAGGTGTGGACGGGGCGTCTGTCTCCTGCGCAGCTAGCGCGTCGACTCAAGGGGCATCTCCGGCACTAGCCCGGAGAGCCAGTAGAAGATAAGCTAGATATCCTCCGGTCCAGCCGTTTAGGTTATTGGGAAATAGAGAGACGTCGTTTTTGGGCGTCGGGAAGTGAACGTGCCTTACCAATGAGGAGATTTCGTACAGCTCCGGTACCTATCTGGAAAATAGGGAGGGGGAGGCACTAGTCTCTCGAGAACCGGATGAAGTCAAGTGACAACCTGTTCAGAACCTGTAGTTAAAAGGTTCCTGTGCGCGCACAGGTTATATGCCCTTCTCGTATACCCTAATTGTGTCACTACAATCAAAACTAATGTAAAAAGATACGGGGCTGTCTCGACAGTCTGTCGTCGTAACGTCAAAAAAGTTGTGAACGACAATTAATCGTGTTGTAGTATATATGAACAACTTCATTTAATTATACACGCCACGACTCTTTAACCGTTAAAACCGTTTTTTCCGGAGCTGAAAATAAACAATGAAAAAAAAAACTTGAAAAGAAACCGTTTTTTTTCTGGAGTACATTTTTTTTTCTAAAAGTATGAAAATAAAAATATGACGATATGACAGTTGTATTTTTTTTACTACATTTCCTCGTCGTTCGTTGTTAATATTATTTTTCACATTTAAATTGCTCAAAAAATGAGTGTTGTCAATTTGTGGTGAATTCCCCAAATTGCGGGGAATTTCAACTCGATTGGGCATTTTGTGGGATTGACGCTATGTGGGGAAAATACGGGGATTCTGACTTCTAATTTTACCTTTTCTTTTAAATCTATCGATTGCTGTTGCATCGCTACTTTGATGATTACTGATAAAATAACTACTATATTATTTATCTAAGAGCGACATCAATATTTTTTTCCACATCGCACATATCCCTTATATAGCAACATTTACATGAAATTATTAGCAAGCCGCTTATATAAAATTATTTGGTAGGATTTAAATGAAGGAAACGAAGACAAAATTTCGATGACATTACAAGTGTGGGTAACACCTGTAACAGTAGTAACACTAGTAATACCACAAATGAAGATTAAATTTTTGTTATAATTATGGTAATTGATTTTTATAAACATGTTATGTATATTCACATATATGTGTATATTTCTAGTGTCTTATTTTATTTCAGTTAATCCATTTTGCTTTTTCTAAAAAAAAAAAAACCTAATTTAGAAAAAAACCAGGGCGCTGTGTTTTTTCTTTCGTTTTTTTTTCAAAAATATGAAAAGAACAGCTGGTTTTTTTTTTCAAGTTACAACACTATGCACGACTATCTGTTGTCACAACATTTTTTGTCTGCAGACAGACAGTTGATCTGCTGTCCTGGGGGTACTGGTACTTTCGTTCACCGTCCAATATCCATGTTCAAGCTCAAGAGCCTTTCAAAACCGTTGCTGCTTGAACTCCAAAGTGTAGCGTTGCTATGACTATTACGCCAGGCGTTTATGTTTACAAAATATTTTTAATGTACCACCAACGCATTGCCAAAAAGGTCACCTTCAAAATCACCTTCGCACGATAAGCACTTACTTAAAGTTTCATTTTATTTTTAAGTTGATTTTCGATATTAAACTTCCGTCTTTTTATTAAAGGGTAAAGTTGCTGCTGAAATTACGGGTACATGGGACTTGTCTTAGGGTGACGGGTGCAGAAGCATATAGTCGCATGACTTGTTCGTGCCCTCACTTCGTATCATAAAAACTCGAAAACTCGGACCCACTTAGGATGTCGCTTGTGCAATTAGTCCGATTCGAATACGAGAAAATACCAACATCGCTTGTATACATAGACATAAAAATTATCCCTGTGACATTTCGAAACGTCATTTCTCGGATTCAGACCTCATACGACACGGACGTAGGCGTAAACAGTCTAACACAATAAACCGCTCTCGGTCCGTGGGCAATTACGGACAGGGTTGACCGCGTCTGTCGTCAGAATATATTGCACAGAGGTTTAGCGTTGTACAGTATAATTATGGTCTTCATATCTTTCGTGTTTCATTTGTCGCCACATTTATATTAGTTGCATTTTGCACTTTTTTGTTATGATACCAAGTAACCGCCTACGTGGCCGAACGGTTACCATGCTGAACTGTCACAATATTTCGATGAAACCGTAATAAAAACAAAAAAAATCAACTTAAAGATTACAAAATTTCAGAAAATCAATCTGGAAGCACTCTACATAGTATTATCATCGTCATGATCATCATCAAACCATTCATACGTCCCACTGCTGGGCACATGTCTCCTCTTAGACAAGGGGAGAAAATAGTATATTAAAAGCAGTTACCTTACCCAACGCATTAGCATAGCCATACAAAAGGGGAACGCTGCCAGCATCTTGGGCACCTTGCCGCGGGGACCCAATTTTATTCATATAACTGCATTATTTTAGGGACTTTTACTGTTCCGGTAATTGTGCCGATGTGTTTATTATCTTAAGCAGTTTTGTAAAGCAATTTTCCATTCATATATTCAATAGAAACCATACGTCAGGTTACTTTCTCAAGCGGCTGCGGGCCATCGGAGCGAGTGCTCCGTTCGCTTGTAAGTTTAGTAGGCGGCAGGGCGGTGTGGTGCAGGGGGTTTCCGAAAGTCGATCCCGGATCCTTCCCTCTAGAGCACCCGAGAAGGCCACCGAGGGGTTTTAGTAGGTAGAATCTGGTATAACCGTTCCGCTCCCTCGCGGCGGATAGGTATCCTAGGAGGATTTCCCCCGAAAAAACTAAAATAAAAAAGTTTACTTTGCCATGACGTCATCGTTCCATAAAACGCAACTCAACTTCAAAAAGCTGGCATTGGATTTTCGGTTGCACGCTCCCGCACAAGACCTGCACGCTTTTCGAATGTACCCCATAACTCAACTAATTATGGAGAAAACGCCGTGCTCACAAGATCATTTTCAGTAGCACTAGAGCTCCATGTGAAAGAGTTCGTCCAGGGTAGTATTGCCACGTTACCCATTTCTGTGTTCCGGTTTTGAAAGGTAAGGGTCCTGGTGAAATTACAGGCACATGGGACTTGTCAACTTGTGCCACAGGGTGACGGGCGCTGTGGCAGTGCCTCTCAGATCTTTGCGATTTGAAGCTCTGAGTGGCGCTGCAATTGTCATGGATAGGCGTAGCTTACGATTACGTTGGACCTCTTTGCATGCTCAGAAACAAAATTCATATTTTCCGCAGGACGCTATCTGGAGTCCTTGATCGGAGACAGTAGTATTAAATGTTAGTTTAAAATGTAATAACAAATGGTTTTTATCTTTTTTTTTGTCATTAATGTTAATCTGTAATAATTTATTGTTTATGGTATTGTATTTATAATTTTATCAATTTTCATATTTTATTCACTTTTGTAATTGACTTAAGATTGATTGTGTATTTAGCTTTAAGTCTTACTATTGCGTTTGGGTTGACTGTAAGCAATATGTAATAAATAAATAAATAAATAAATAAATAGATCAGGCGTGCGCCTTGTTCGTCCTGTCATTTAATATTATTAAAAAAAAATGTCTGACACTAACTACACCCATCGAGTATATAACCAGAAATTGAGACAAAATGTCATTTAATTTGTTCCAAAACTATACTGCCATATCATTGCAGTGACAAATGCGCTCCGATTGGCCTGCCCAAGTTCGAAACAATTGACGGTTGTCGTCAATTGTTGCACTTCAAATCGACCAGTTTAACTTGAGCTTTGCTATAATGGACGGAAATCTAAAAATTATATATTTAATTACCCATGAAACGTGATTCCGTTCGTTTTGTAATTACATATTTTGCTGTTTTTCCACACCACCGAATGGAACAGCCCTTCATAGTTAGAGATATTATCTTTATTACAATAAATAATTTTGGAATATACAGAGACGTACACACAGGTCAGTTGTTGGCGCTGTACTATTTCACTTTTCTGATTTATGATTTCAGAGCAAACGAGAGTTCATATTTAAAAGCGATATAAGGCCCAATCGACTGAGGAGTTGCCAGGAATGGCTGGCCCTTATTTCTATTTCTGTTTATTTACTGACGACTACACCAATTGCCTAGTCTCAAACTAGAAAATTTCCTGTACCAGTGCAGCGGAACACCCTCCGGGGCATTCACCGGAACGTCTATCCAATAAAGACAAAATTAATTTGCCAACACAGTTGACGCCAAAGTTACAAAGCAATACAACATGTCCGAGCCACAAAGACATGTACTAGCTCACCGTAACACAAAGCCCGGTCACATGCGTAGCCACGCTCTGCTACAACGACCGAGTTGTAATACTGTTAAGTCTATAAACACATGTAAGAGCGCTTTACACAATACGAAAACTACAATGGTCAAGTCTTGGTGATGTTTTCGTTTACTAGTTTTAGGGAATCGGGCATACGTCATTAGTCTTTAGTCCTTTATCAATCAATGAAAAAAAATATATCCGTGAATTACATGTAGATTTGTTTATGAATAAATGTAAGCAGTATTTAATTGATACCTATTTTTTTTATAATATACATGATTATATGAATACGAGATGGATGCCCAATTATACATGTTTTTATATCTAGTAAGATAACATAAGATTACAGATGTATTTGACTAATTTATGTTATTATTGAATTTCATTCATTTTTGACATGCGCATATTTTATGGAGGCTTAGAAATGTAAATGTATTTTTATCGGGTTTATATTGGCATTTAGTCTTGAGGTGAAAATTTTACTTTTCACTTCGATGGCGAGAAAAGAAACTATTTCAGTCTTTTACGCTCTACAACAATATCATGAATAAAAATTCGCGGTATTTTTTTCCCAACCAGACATGAATACAACAAACGCAACAAAATGCCGCAATTGGCGGTCTTTAACAGTCACGAGCGGCTTTCGAACCATTCAAGTATTACGCGGCAAAATAACGCAGGAAAATAATGTGGCGCCACTGTGTATGCGTAAAAAACACGGAACTAAAACCGAGCGTAGTCCACACACAAGTAATTTTTTTATTGAACTTCCGTAGCGAAATGAAATTATAAGTATATTTATGATTTGGTGAATAATTATAATGTTAAATTATAATTATCTTTTGTGCTTTTAAATTTATTTAATCTAACTAACTTTTACTTTTTGGCACAAAATAGAGCAAGTACTGACTGTTTGAGTTTGTCTTGGTCACACTTGGTCAAATTAGAAAACTAGGTACTTTTTACTCCCTAGGGTAAATGGTGGACTTTATCCCCGCTACGTAAGACTGCAATGACGTACTTTCATGGCATGAGAAGTGAATAATCTCAGTACAGACTACTAAAAAAACCGACCTCAAAAGTACGTGGAATTACGTCTATTTACTAAGTTCCATTGAAATATCCCCTAATAGGTTCTCACTACGACACTACTCAAAGTATATCGAGGGAAAAACGCCTTGAATTGATGAAATAGCAAAATCAACTAAATAATTGCTAAAAGTAATTGCTCCTAAATGAAAGTTAGGCGCTATTTATAAAAATGAATATTCATGCGTGAACAGCCACCCTTTGAGGTGGATGATTTCCTTCAAAATGAAATGGGACCACTATGGAAGTACCCCCTTTCCAACAAAAAAAGTATTATGAAAATCGGTTCACAAATACCGGAGTTATCGCGTAACATACATACAAAAAAAACAAACAAAGGAAAATACAGTCGAATTGAGAACCTCCTCCTTTTTTGAAGTCGGTTAAAAATAGATTTTTGTTTTACGTTCTCATACGGCTGTATGAGAACGTAAAACAAAAAATCTATTTCTATTATTCTATTTCTGGCTAGAAATGAACCAAAAAACAATATGTATATGTGTATATGTCATTTTTTTAATGAGTCATTCTTTCAAAAAAGGTAATTGAAAAACTTTTCGATACATTTATGTAGCTCACTGGAATAATATTCAAACAAAAATCTACTATATAAATATTACTCTAATGGAGTTCAACCACAGACCTAGGATTACGGTGGGACCAATACAATATTGGTAGTATTTATAAAATAATAATGGATAGAACAAATATTTATTATACCTGAATACGATACCTTGATTACGGGTAAACTTAATTAGAAATTGGGTAACATTTGAAAATAGAAAAATATATATTCCCTATACATTTGAAATTCGTGCTGGTTATTTACATTTGACTATGTCTGAGACATTCGGAATTGCAATATTCTGTAGTCCGCCATTTTGACATGTTTTCAAAAGCATTTATTTTAAAATGGCGTACGTGCACATCATCGAAAAACTAAATTATTATAAGTATTAATGTCAAAAGTAAAGTTTCTATTTGTCTTTTCATAGTTAAGAGTGTTAGTCGCTGTTTGTGTTGTCTTTAAAACGGGGAAACTATATTAAGAAAATTTATGATTTACTTTTTGAAATAATTGAACTATATTCCATACAGTTATTTATTTCTAAATAAGATCAAGTACATTTTTAATTTTCTAATAACAAGTTGTTCGTTTTTACTACATTGAAAGAACCTTCACATTGGGTTTTATTAGTCATCGTATGTCAAATAAAGCCTACACAGTGACATTTATAGCAATTATAGACCTTGTTAACAATAAATATGTATAAAATACAAAACTTCACGTCTAAGCTATGCCTAAGCTAAAACAGGAAAATTGACATTCAATATTTAAAACAAATTTCTCGAACTCTTCAGCGTGACAACACTTTCAGACTTTGTTTTTACCAACCATAATTACATCAGTGTTTTTGAAAGTTAACAAAATATTGAGACTAATCAATAATTCCATAACTTTGGAGAAAATAGTATCATTTAAAAAATTTTCACTTTGAACTTTTATAACTATTATGTACATATATATAAAAAAAGTTTGGTTACAGTATACATACATATAATATATTACAATTAAAAATAATTCATTGTCCTTTGTCAAATTAGAACATTCATGTTAATATAAACATGATTTCAATCACTAATAAGGCCCAATGGGTTTTTGACGAATTTTATTAAATTAACATTTGAAATAAGTAAATAGAAATCATGGTTAAATGAAGTTTAAGCCTACGTTAAGGCAACCATGAAAATTACTATAATCTGGTACCGATAGTGACAAAAAGAGCGGTTTATTTGACTAGATGGTGTCTTAGATGAACCACCATCGGGTTGTTAATTTCTTACTAGTCCGTCCTACACGCGCGCAAATATTCGTGCATTTGAAATGAATTTAAATGTACTTTTGATGACCCCTGTGGATAATAAGGCCCGGCCTTATTATCCACAGGCCACTTAAAATTTATATTATTTTGTAAAATAAAGAAAAAAAGTTGTAATAATCATTATGAGTGTTAAACAAAGTGATAGTTTTAAGAAATCGCATCTTCATGATGGCGTCAGAATTGTGTGTGGTAAGAAACAGTTAAGAAGAAATACAAGTCATGTTATTAATCTAAGTTGGTTCATGTATTGTGTTTGCCTTCAATATGTACCACATAAATAAATAAGTAAACAAATGGTACGGTTATTTTTATGGTAATCTATTCTATAATTTGATGATTGCCATTAGATGCGAGGGTAATTTGACCAGGTGCAGTAACGAAACGTCTGCGACTTTGTTAGAAATAAATTGATTATTCGTTGTTACGAATGAATTTTATTGTTTTACAATTAAGCGGTTTCAAAAACAATGTGCATATATTGGCACATATTTCTTCACTCACAAGTGTAAATACTTGTAACTAAAAAAATACAAGTATAACAATGAAGCATTTGATGAAGCGTCACCCACTGATGAACACAGTTCTTGAACAAAATATTTTTTCGATACTAGTAGACCAAAATGAGAATAAAGAAGGCAATAATGCTTGTAATCATTGGAGCGTCGTAAGATTCACAACGAACAACAGACGAGCAAGTCATGCGTCTGATGGTAAGCTGCACGCCTGTCCATAACAGTTGCACTGTCACTTAGAGCTATTAATCGCAAAGATCTTAGGGTCTACAAATCCCACGTGCCTGTAATTTCACCAGCACCCTCACCATTCCAAACCGGAACGCAGTAATGCTTACATTACTGCTTGGCGGCAGAAATAGGTAAGGTGGCAATACTTCCTTGGATAAACTCTTTCAGAAGACGCTCTACTGCTACTAAAACTTTCACAATTTATCGATAAAATTGTCGCCAACCAAATGACCATTTACAATTTCATGAAAACTGGCAACCTTGCAAATGTCACTTTGCGCCGACTTCCAAAAAGACAGATTAGTTTCTTGTTATTTTCATTCCCACCTTTAATTAGACCTGTAGCCCTTCGTCAGCGCACAAACCCTCTGTTCAATCTTCATTTAACCCGCACAAAGACAATAAGGCGGATACCATTCTACGAAGCGCTAGCCTTGATCGAATTCCTAAATAAGATAAATTATATTGATGTGTTTAGTAGTACCGAGTCAAAATGCTAACATGCGCTGGTTATAATTTGGGGACGACCACCGCGCAAAGCTATATGGAACAAATTCCGCTGCTTACTTATGGTGATTACTTACATATTTAGTGTCAAGTACTGTAAGAACCAATGCACACAGCGTATTGAATACGCGCCGATGACGCGTAGATTCAAACAAATTCCCTGGATTCGCACGAGGCGTTTCGCTTCCACATTTGAATAGCGACCGGCCAGGGAGTGGAATTCCCTGGTTGCAGATTTGCTCTCCGAACGCTATAACTAGGACCTTTTCAAGGCGAGAGTGCATAGGCATTATTTAGGTGAGCATGCCACATCTTCGACCTCATCGTCACTTTCCATCAGGTGAGATGGAGATCAAATGCGCACTTATTTTTTATATAAAAAAAATGTATCGCGCATTTTGATAAGAGATAGTTTTAATTTTAGTTTCGTTTGTTAATTTCAGTTACTTTTTGGAAATGAAGTATCTTCATTAAATTGTAAGTGTAAACTCCAGTGGAGTACGTTAAGCTTCATGCTTTCAATGCGTTGTTTGCTCATGTTTAAAACGCGATAGAGGCGAGTTTCGTACGCGCTTTTCTTTCGTGTCTATATCGCATTTAATGAGAGGCGCAGTAAATGCGCGTTCTTGAAACGCGCGTCGTCGGCGCGTATAAAATACTCCGTGTGTATAGGCTCTAAGTGTAAGCTGTAATAAATAAGTAGGTACATAAATAAATTAAATTTTTATTGAATTGATATTCAATTTTTTTTTTGTGAAATGCCTCCACTAGTTTGTTATAATTATTAATACAAAGATCGTACACTCAGAAAAATCACTCAGAAAAAATTCCTTCGATCCGGTCGGATTCGAACCGACGTCTTCTTGCATACCGTGCCAGACGCTATACCAAGACCAAGTACAAAGACACGACGCAAGCACATAGAAAAACTCGTGAAGTCCGTTGGTTCGTTCCGTGGCTTAGTTGGTATAGCGTCTGGCACGGTATGCAAGAAGACGTCGGTTCGAATCCGACCGGATGGAAGGAATTTTTTCTGAGGGTTTTTTGTGAGTGTTCGATCTTTGTATTAATAATTACATAAATAAATTTTAATTTCTGCAAGTTTATTATTTTATTTATATATTGTATTACTGGCTATTGCCCGTGACTTGGTCCGCGGAAAATTTTTACTACCATTATATACTATTCAAATGCAAATTAAAAACATCCCGTTTGCAAATATAAAGAACACGATCTTCTACACAAAGGGTTTTTTGAAATACTTCGATACCCTAACTTACCCCTATCTAAGTGTCGTTTTGAAAAAACCCTGAATCACGTATTTATTTACTTTACACGTTTAAAGTATCGAACACGTTAAAAAGTTACCATTCAAAGTTTAAGATTGATTTTTGTGACAAAAAGTAGCCCTTTGTGACAAAAAGTATGTCCTTTTCTTAGGTTCCATCTATTTCCATACCATAAAAATGTAAGAGACAGACAGAAAGAGAGACTTACATGCGCATTTGTAACTATGAGTTTGGATATTGTTGTGAGTGTGATGCAAGACAACATTTTCTATCTAACTACAGTAGGCTTATTATGCAATCGACTCCCTCCATAGCAGCTTTGTTGTTTCAGTGTTTGTGTTACATACTAACGAGCTTGCTACGGGTAAGTTTCGTTTGCCCAGTACAACTGTAACGCTGGCTACGATATGTTACCCGACAAATTTCAGACGTTGGGGGCGGAGTAAGCTGAAAGTAGGGTAGGGCAGGGCAGTGTTCTCCTGAAAACGTCCGTGTAATACTACGGTAGCTGGCTGAGGTGCACAGGTTTATTATTCCAGTGCGCGCTCGACTTTCCTACAGTAAAGTTGCTTCCACTACACGTTTTGCAACTTTAGATCTTCGGAAAGAGTATTCGGGATTCAGTTATTCAGCTGCATTTCCTTGGGTTTTAGAAGTCTAAAGCTCAGTCAGTCAGTCTTACTGTCTCCGTATTAACTTCGGACTTGTTGTGCTGTTCATCAAGAACTTGTGATCTTATTGAGTTTCGGTAAGTAGTTTAGAAAAAGTTTTGGATTTTTATTGCATTTGGTTTGTCGTTATGTTTTTTTTTCACTGTGTGTGTTTAATTCTGCCCTGGCGACGTCTTTACTAATTTATTTTGTTGTTTTTGCATCTGCGGATGTTTTGTTGGCGTTAATAAAAAGTTTGCGATTGTTGTGTACTTTTGCGATTTCAGCGCGTGCGATGATGGCGATTGGTGGTTTCAGTTCCGAAGCAGGAGAGCCTTCATTTAGAATCATGTACTGTTTTTTTAATTTAAGTTGATGCTTTTTCTTAATTGTGTCCATGTTAATTTTATATATATAATTTTCATTACGTGGCATATTGCAACGTGTTAATATAATAATAATTGTTAAACAAAGAACAAAAAAATATTTCCGTAAACAAAATGAAAATTACAAAATGTTATAATTCCTTTCTAAATCAACTTATTACACAATTGCAACAGAGACGCGTGGTCGCAAAAGTTAATAGAGTTTGAAAGGTAAAACTGTACTTCGCAACTTTTATAAAACTATTGGTCGACATAGAATCACTACTTCCATATTGTTCCTTTTCGATCTACCTCAGACCGGGAAACAATTCTGCCCTCCTCCATAACTAACATTAGCTTTTTGATAACTTTCGAGTATTGGTATATAAAGATTTTTTCTTTGTAAAATGTCAATTACCCAGATTTTCCTTAACAAAAAAAAATCATTTATTTATAAAACTGAAACTAAAAATATATAAAAATAACCGCTTATAGAGTGTTGTAGATATCGGTTCACTGATTTGTTTATAACTCAATTTCTATAAAAACATCGATTACGTTAGTTTCATAGTAAGGAGGGCAAAATTATGGTGGTATAGAGTTTAACGATATGAACGACCTTTTGGGGATTCGTGGCAAACGACATGGAATCCATTTTCAAGGTTAAGGTGAGTAAACCATACTGCCCGAAAGGAGACACTCTAGAATAAACTCGTATTAACACGGAATTGGCAATTTGCCTTACATTTCATACTGAAGATTTGGTTTTGCCTTTGGAGTTAATTGTACATTTAAACGTCAAATAAGATAAATTATGATATATTTTTTGCGGGTCCGGGCATGTGACACTAATGTAACAGACATGACTCGAGATCAGTCAGTTAAAAAAACTAAAATATTTTTGGAGGAAACAAATTGCAGATCTATATATAATAATAAATTTTTAACAAATAGTTTATTTCCACTTTCATGATTCTAAATTTTATTTTCATATTGTATGTTTCTCCGTTTTTAAAGGCAAAAG
>NW_020656077.1:8301589-8311693 GCF_003589595.1 Hyposmocoma kahamanoa
AGTAATTAAGAAACTTAAAACTTAATATATTAAACTAAAAAATTATTTCTGTAAAAATTGTAACGCCATCTTTTTTTTCCAAGGAATTTTGAAGCATCCCAAAAAACGAGTGTGCAATATATTTAATAAAGATACGGCAGAATTGCATTATGAGATCTAAATAACGTACAAATTTAATTTTGATTTAAAACAATTAAAAATGTGTGAATAACGTAATTCATTGCGATTATTCTCTTGAATTAATAAAAATATTTTTTATCATACATTAAATATTACAACGACAACACCGAATATTTCTATAAGTATAACTAAATAAGATATATGTACTTATTCCTAAGTAGCAGTTTCTTTCAGGTAACAACCATACATTCTAATATAAATATTTGTAATAAATATATATTATGTATTAATAATTCTTGTTTTATTTACCGCTGAAGAACTTTCGATTTATTCTGCTGTTGAGTTTTGGACTTGCAGAAAACTTAATAATAAATTTCATTGGCTTGACCTTAAGTCGATGTTATTATTATTATTATTATTATACTCGTATATATAAACCCAGAAATCCTGAAACTCTTAGAAAAATAGAACGCGTAGTTCCCGTTATGGTGGATAAACGATATTTGTACCATTGTACGCGGATTGGCTCCAAGGCAAAGAATCAAATATAAGAAGACCTGAATGAGAAAAATATAAACACAGTGATCAACGGCTCACCAAAACTATAAAACATGGGGGGATATTTATGCACTTTTATGAGGTACACCTTGGTCAATTTTTGTGTAAAGTGAAAATTTTTCGAATTCAAATAACCAAGATCGCCGCCATTCCAATTTGAGTCTAGTGTCACGGAAACTATTAGAGATAGGTGAATAGGTATAAAGTTGCTGGAAGGAATATCATAGAGAGCAATAGTGGTCAACTGCCTGTGTAAAAAAAATTCAAGATGGCGAACCAAAATGGCGGCCGAAGAAAAACTTGCTTCGATGCGGTTGAAAATTGGCATGCGGGGGTCTATAAGAGTCTTTAATCATAATTTGGGGTCAAATGTTTTTTTTCGCCATTAATAAGTATTTTTTTCATTAAAAATAGCTGTCGAAAGAGACTCGCTCTGTTTCAGCTGAAAATTGTCATGTAGAGGCCTCTAGAAGCCGGACAATAATTCAAATATGGCCGCCATACAAGCGTTTGTTGGCAGAAGAAAAAAATTGTTCTGATTACTTCAAAAATTGTGACGTAGGGGTCTCTAGGAGTGCTTGATAATCATTTGTAATCACCATGTTTGTCGCCATTTTTCAATATGGCTGCCATAGAATTATTTTTGGCGGTAGATGAAAATTTGTTCTAATTCGATTGAAAATCGCTATGGGTGCTTAATAATAATTTGTGGTCAAAATTTATTTTTTGTCACTTTTCAAAATGGCTGCCATACAAACTTTTTGGCGGCAGATAGAAATTTGCTCTAATTCAGCTGAAAATCGGCTTGTGGGGATCTCTATGGCTGTTTAATAATAATTTGCGGTTAAAATTTACTTTTAGTCATTTTCCAATATGGCCGCCATTAAAGAGCTATTGTTACTTTTTTAAAGTTGTAAGTGCCGAGGCCGTAGGCCGAAGTCTAACGGAGGGCGAAGCCCGAAGCGTCCACACGCCACCTTACGTAGGTAGTATATGGAGACTCTATTACGGGTACAAGATTTCCCAATTGTTCGAAATGTAAGGCATACTTTCCGATGTAGTAGAAATAATATCTTATTTACTTATACAACCTATAGCGTTGTTGTATCTCGACCGTCTCTCTACTAGATTCTTTTTTTTTTGGAAGCTATGCCAAAAAGAGAAGTACATAGGGAAAAAATGCCAGACAATCACTGCAAATTTCTGCAAATTTCCTGCACTATGAGTACCAGAGTAACGATAATTCTGAGGGCAATACCCAAAATACCCTGACCAGAACCAACTTAAAAATGTTTTTTCATAATTGGCTCAAATAAGGGATCAAATTAGGGATCGAATCTGGAACCTGCTCATTAAGCGGTCATAATACTAATCACTGTGCCACCGATGAGCATAAGCACACCCCTTAATAAGCACACCGCCACCCATGGCCACCACATAAGCGTTTTTTCGCAGATGACAAAAATTTGCTCTGATTCGACTGAAAATTGGAATGTGGGTTTCTCTAAGGGTGGTGGATCATATTTTGTGGTCAAAATGATTTTTTTACCTTTTTTCGATATAGCCGCCATATAAATGGTTTTTGAACAAACTTGCTTTGCTCAGGCTGAAAATGTGCACTAAAAGATTTCTAGGACTGTCTGATAATAATTTGTGGTCAAAATACATTTTCGCAATTTTAATTATGGCCGCTAGTAAGGCCGTAGGCCGAGGACCAGCGGAGAGTGAATCTCGAAACCCAGCCAGCGTACATAGGTAGCGTACGGAGGCTCTATTACGACTACAAGATCTCACAATTGTTCAAAATGTAAGGCATACTTCCCGATGTAGTGGAAATGAGATACTTATTATAGCGTTGTTGTATCTCGACCGTCTCTGTTAGATCCCTTTTTCTTGGAAGCTACTCCAAAGAGAAGTATTTAGGAGGCAAAAATTCCAGAAAATCAAATTAGGGACTTTCCTGTACCGTGAATACCAGAATAACGATAACTTTGAGTGCAAAGGGAAAAATACGAGAAGACCTGAATGTGGAATCATTACAGTGATTAAAGGCCTGCAAAAACTATAATAAATTGAGGGAATATTTTGTGCACTTTTATAAAGTATACCCTAGACAATTTAAAAAAAAATCGAAATTGTAATAAACAAGATGGCCGTCAAATAAATTTCAAAGTCCTCTATCACGGAGACTATTAGAGGTAGATAGAGGGTGCTCGAAGGAATGTTACAGAGGGTAATAGTGATTGGTCAACTTAAAAAAAATCAAGATTTCGAATTCAAAATGTCGGTCGAAGAAAAACTTGCTTCCATCCGGCTGAAAATTGGCATGAATGGGTTTTATGGAGTTCTTAATCATAATTTGGGGTCAAAAGATTCTTTTCGCCATTTTTTAATAAGGCTGTTATATAAGCGTATTTTTTGTCATAAGTAGCTGCCGAAACAGACTTGCTCTGATTCGGCTGAAAATTGGCACTCGGAGGCCTCTAAGAGTGTTGGTCGATTTTGTGTACGAAATTGGTTTTTCGCCATTTTCAAATATAGCCGCCATATAAGTTGGTTGGCGGTAGAAAAAAGAATGCTCTGATCACTCTGACATTGGCATGTGGGGGTCTCTAGGAGTGCTTGATAATCATTTGTAATCAACATTAGTTTTTCGCCATTTTTCAGCATGGCCGCCATAGAAGCGTTTTTTGTCTTCAGATAAAAATTTGGTCTGTTTCGACTGAAAATCGGTATGTTGATGTCCTTATGGGTGTTTAATAATAATATGCGGTCAAAATGTACTATTAGACATTTTTAATATGGATGCCATAAAACTTTTTTGGTGGTTGATAAAAATGGACTGTGGGGTTCTCTATGGGTGTTTAATAATAATTTGAGAGCTATTGTCAATTGTTTAAAACAAAGTCATAAGTGCCGACGCCGTAGGCCGGGGTTCAGCTGAGGGCGAAGCCCGAAGCGTCATCACGCCACCGTACTTAGGAGGCTCTTAGATTACGAGTAAGTACAAGATCTTACAATTTTTCAAATTTAAGGCATACATCCCGACGTAGTGGAAATGAGATACTTACGGCGTTGTTGTATCTCGACTCTGTATTGCATTATTTTTTCTTGGCAACGAAAAAAAATGCCAGAGAAGAGAAAAAATATGCCAGACAATCACACCAAATTAATGAATGAACACCAGAATAACGATAACTCTGAGGGCAATATCCAGAATACCCAGACCAGAACCAGCTTAGAAATGTAAATTGACCCAAATCGAGAATCGAACCCGGAACCTCGTCATTAACCGCCCATAATGAGTACTATGGGCAAGCGAAGAACATAAGCACACCCCATAATCTGAGCCCGACCTCACCATAAGTGGGGTACAGGGCTCGTTCAATTATATAATAACAAACGCATTACTCCGTTCAGGTTTCGAAGCGTTAAGGGTGCTGGTGAAATTTCAGGCACATGGGGCTTGTCAACTTATATCTCAAGGTGACGGGCACAGTGACTTTGTCCCTAAGATCTTTGCAATTTAAAGCTCTGAGGGCCACTGCAACTGTTATGGATAGGCGCGTCGCTTACCACCAGGCGTACGGGTTGCTCGTGCCGTCGCTTGGTATTTATAATCTCAGTACAGAGTAAAAAAAACGGACCACAAAAGTTCGTGGAATCACATCTATTTGCCAAGTTTTATTGAAATTGGTTATTGGAAAGTGAGCAAAATCGCATTCATCCCCTAGTTTGCCACACATAGAGATGGAACACCCGCATACCCGGCTATGCGCCGGGTTCATCCCCTATTCCGCCACTATACGGGACTTAACACAGGAGATAATAAAAATGGGTTCTCATTATTCGAAGTATATTGAGAGAGAAAAACGCCTTGAATTGGAGAATAGCAAAATCAACCATTAAAATAATTGCTCCTTATAAGACAATTTAGGCGCTATTTATAAAAATGAATCTTCATGCGTGAACAGCCACCCTTAGAGGTGGATAATTTTCTTCAAATTAAAATGGTACCCGTACAAAGGTACCCACTTTCCAACAAAAAAAGAATCATCACAATCGATCCAAAAATGCTGGAGTAATTGCGTAACATACCTCCTCCTTTTTGAAGTCGGTTAAAAATAAATACAAATTTTTGTTATAAGCTGAGGTAACCCTTTCGGAGAATTTTGACCTGAAAATGGCCTGAAAAGTCGGTTCGTCTGAAAAAAGAAATATATATTCCGATCCGAAAAAAACTTCCATCTCCTAATTGTAGTAATCGCGGGACCCTAGGGTCATTGGATATATAACTTCAAATCCTATGTTACGTAAATAAGACGCTGTGCCTCTACCACGAATTTTCTGTGACAGTTGTCGCTAGTTATTGCGTAAATTACTTCATCAAATTCAAATCTAATTAAAAAAAAATTGTATGGCAAATTATACATCGCTCTTAGCGCTTACAAGAAAAAACAACATTTTGTTAACAAACATTTTACGATAACTGTCACTTTAATCTCATGGTAGAGGCACTGCAGATCCAAGGATTTCTTTTTGTGTTCGATATTTGTATTAAAAATCATAAGAAATTAGTGGAGCATTTTTTATTGAAAATCATGATTGTTGAGGACCAGGCGCACGACTTATTTGTCGAAATAAGGCCTTTTCCACGATTTTCGAAGTTTTTCGCGAGTTAATTAACACGACCATAACATATAAAGCGAACATGGCGGACTGAGCTCAAGAATATGGACCTCCGCTCACAGTTGGCACACAAGCCACGCCCACTAAGTACTTTTACTGTATTTATTGTTCTACGAGTGTCAATGTGAAGCAATTCCGAAAATCTAAGAACTCGATATACAACTACAATTGCTAAGTTACGTAAATGTGCCATGGTTTGACAAACACGCTAGTTAGATTTCTATCACATCGATGGAATTTTTCTTTGTGGTCGATTTTTGTATTAACAATTATAACTTGTATATAATGATACTGCAACTGCTACGGGCAGGAGTTTCGCTTACACGACCCTTTTAAATTTGCAAAAGCAGCAGGTAAAAAACTGTAAACAGTCGTCTTTTTTACGATCGACGTTTTTCTCTGAGACAAAATAATATAAATCAATGGATATTTCAATCTATTCTGAGCAAATATTTGATTTCTATAAATTAACTTTGATAGTTTTATGTTGTGTTTCAAAACTAAGACAAATGCTCATTAAAAATAAAACCTAGACACTTGTTTTTAAAAGTATATGTTGATTATATTTGTATACTAATATTATATTAATTATAATATAGTTTGAACTGAAAATATGTTCGGAAACGCAAGCAAATTAGCTTCTGGCATTCGCCGGCCGCTGCCGCGTCACGCTCGAGTCGCTCGCTTCACTCGTGCTGCCTTTTCATTTAAAAATCTAACCTAACCTACTGAATGGAGGGCAACCAAGCAACTAAGATTTATTAGAATATCAATATCAAAAGATATACTGTTTATAAATGCCAGCAATCGTTAAAAGAAAAGACCGATAATAAAAAAAAGGATCAAATATCATTTTTTAATACCAAATATTAGTTTAGTATCCTTAACCATAATAATAGTGTTACCTTGAATGCAGTTTATTTATAATTTATCCGTAGATCAACTGATATAGACAGAAAAATTAATATAGGTATACACATTACATAAAAAAAGTCGTTTATTTAAAAAAAAATACATTAACAATAGATCTATCTTTGAGGATCAAATACAAAAGCCCAAAAAAAAAATTTTAAACAAAATTAATATTCGTTCACAATTCTCGGAAAGCGTGTAAAGTTCCTAAACCGTAACAGCCCATGGTGGTACAGTATCACCTATAACCCTCTTCTTAGAAAAGTGGTCAGTAGTGAGCCGGAAAATTTTGGTAGACAAAAAGTTAGGCAACCTGTGGTTTATTGTCATCTTCTCACTACCAAGATTTTCCGGCTCACTATTAAAACATCTCACGAGTGTTTTAATGCCTAATTATGTACAGTTACATATACTGCTTTATCTACACACATATTCTAAGCTCTCTGTGATGTGTTCAGGAGCCGCATGTTACGACTGGCGACTTGGCGGCAAATAAAAACTTTTCTCACGCATGTCACACAACTGTAGTTTTTATTTTTAATTCGTAGACAAACTAGTATCGGCCCCAACTATCATATCGTTCGATATCAAGTAACGCGTGAAATTGTCAAAATTCTTTGCTATTGACATTTCATTTCGAATAAAACTTCATGTCGACTGATATTAGAATTGAAGTCCAATCAAATTGTTATGTTTTTCAGAGATGTTCGAAATTTGAATATAATAATAACATCGAATTCGACGTTTTATGAAGGAATAATAACATTTTTACAGATAAGAAATTTGTTCTAACAAAACAGTTTACCTTTATGCTGGCTGTAATTTGCTGTTTTCGAACACATTGTAGAGAGTTTATGATATGTGTGTAGATAAAAGAATTAAAAACACGTTTTAATATTAACTGCCTCCGTGGCCGAACGGTCACCATGCCGGACTGCCACGCCCAGGTTCGATTCCCGGGCCGAGAGAAATAGTTGTATGGCCTACAATTATATCTCTCGTGAGTTTGGGTGTAATTTGTGGTTGTCTATGTGTGTGTCCATGGCACCCGCGACACAGGGTTTCCCTAGTGCGGGGCTATGTTGAGTGTGTGCGTTATTTATTTATTTATTATTTAACTTATCATAAAAAAAACCAGGAAAAAAAAATGTGTAGTTTATATAGATAACTAAGGTTTTTTTCAAATGCGGTAGCATCCAATGGACGGCATCAATGCGCCTAACTTAGAATAATAACGCATAGAAACCTAGCCCGCACACGCTAATTGAGGCAAATTGGAGCGCTCCCAATGGGCCTACACGAGCGGGCAAGCCTTAAGTGCTCAAGGTCAACTTGCACCGCGAACAGCTCCAGAATTTTAGCTAAAATGACGAAATGTGCGGTAAATGAGTGTAAAAATACGTCACACAAACATAAAATAGATACTAACATCACATTCCACATTGTATTTTTATATAAATATTCACTAAAACCGAAAATTAATTACGTTGCAACAAGACACGAAAATGTTGCAAAGTAACGAATTTCTTTCTCCCAATTTTGCTAACTTTGCTAAATTTTGAAAACGATACCCAACTTGCCATTATTCGAAAAATCGTGCTGGCCATCTTGGATTTAGAAATGAGTGCCATATTCGTAATGAGCACCTCGAATACCTCGAGAATGATTCCCATATTGCATTTATTTGGAAAGTCGTGTCCGTCATCGTGTATTCAGATATAAATGCCATTTCCATAAGGATTGTCAAAAATATTTTTTTGAAAATTCTTGTCACTTGACATTGTTGATCGACAGTAACGATCGACAAAACCAAGCATATCTGTAGGCACCTGATCGACAATGTAGGGCAAATCTGTAGGCACCTTTAACTTAATGATGAGTTAAGCGAGATACAATTTCCCCACTTTTGAGGGAAATGTTATTCCATGGCATCATTATTTGTATAGTTGTGTGCGTGCCGACGAGTGTAGATATAAGTTGCTTACGCCTACATGAATTCGAATTTTGCCTCACTTGTGACAGTTTGTTTGATATGAAACTATAATTCTAGGCGTGATTATTCTAAGGCTCCTAATTACTTCCGAAAGAATCACCAAAATTGGTTCACAAATACCATATACACAAAAAAATACTTCACAAACTTTTATTTATACAAATAATTTCCTCCTTTTTTGAAATCGGTTAAAAATACGCTTGTACGGCAGCTATATCGAAAAACGGCGGAAACACAATTTTTACCCCAAATTATGATTGAAGCCATGACATTTTAAGTCGAATTAGAGGACATTTTTATCTGCCGCCAAAAAACGCTTGTATGGCGGCCATATTGAAAAATGGCATGAAACTAATGTTGATTACAAATTATTATCAAGCACTCCCACATGCCAATTTTTAAAGGGATCAGAGCAAATTTTTTTCTGCCGCCAACGAACGCTTCTGAAAGTGACGAAAAACCAATTTTGACCAAAATTATTATCAGGCATTTCTAGAGGCCTCCACATGCCAATTTTCACTCGGATCGAAGCAAGTTTTTTCTGCCGCCATTTGCAATTCGCCATCCTGATTTATTTCACAGAGGCAGTTGACCACTGTTACCCTCTACGACCTTCCTACCTATCTCTAATAATTTCCGTGATATTTGTATGGGGTACTTAGTATCACGTTTATTTCAATTTCGAATATTTTTTACTTTCGGCAGAAATTGACCACTGTGTACCTTATAAAACTGCAACACAAATATCTTTTTTCGATATCAGGAAGTATTCTATTTCTATTATTGACTAAGAACTTGTAGCTTTATACATATAATAGGGTTCTTTGCGTTGATATTACACATAATTAATGGCTAATTATCCTAGCCGTGACTAGAGGACCTGTTAAGAACCCGATCCACTGCTTTGTTTAAAGTTTCAGTTAGAGTATTTCGACACCAAAAGAATACCTCCGTGGCCGAACGGTTACCATGCCGGACTGCCACGCAGAGGTCCCAGGTTCGATTCCCTGGTCGGGAGAAATGTTTGTATGGCCTACATTTATTTCTCTCGTGAGTTTGGGTGTAATTTGTGGTTGTCTATATGTGTGTCCATGGCACCCGCGACACAGGGTTTCCCTAGTGCGGGGCTATGTTGAGTGTGTGCGTTATTTATTTATTTATTTAATAGGGATAAACAACACTACCTAGATTCGTTTGAGCGAGTACAAACGTGTCTTTGAAATAGAATTCAGTTTTCCCTGGAACCTTTTCCGATATCTTTGTTCGTTGTTGAATGCAAGCCTGCGGATAGGCTGACATTTTATAAGATGGTGCCTGTCGCCTCAAATGAAATGTAAATGAGTAGAAATGATGATATTTTTGTTTCTACAAGGGCGTCATAAATTCTGGAAACTTATCTGAATACACTATTAAACATTATACATTGCGCATGTATTTAAATGATCATTTTAAATTTGCAAAAACAGCAAGCAAAAAATCTGAACGGTCAACGTTTTTAATGATTGATCCTTTGTCTCTGCTCTGAGCTACGCAAAAAATGTTTGATTAAGTTTGAAAACGAAAGTGTTGGGCCTCAAAACTAAGATAAATAGGCTTAAAAAAAAATTTCACCTGAAAACATGTTCGGAAACGCAAGCAAGTTGGCCTCTGGCTGCTTTTTCATATACTCACCTAACCTAGATCTATTAGGAGGTCAATATCAAAAGATGTTCTGGTTATAAATGTCATCAATCGTTAAAAGGAAAAACCCCTATAAAAAAAGATGATCAAATATTATTTTTCAATATCAAATAATAGGGGTTAAAGTATGAAATTGCCGATTTGTACTGAAA
>NW_020656077.1:8312093-8336794 GCF_003589595.1 Hyposmocoma kahamanoa
GCAATAAAACGGCAATTTCATACTTTAACCCCTAATATTAATTTAATATGCTTAAACATAATAAATAGTGTTACCTTGAATGCAGTTCATTATTTCAATGTCACATAGACTGAACAATTGATATATACATAAAAATATCGTTTATTTAAAAAAATAACACGTTTACTAGATTTGTTTAATAGATTAATGATATCTTCGAGGATCAATATTATCTCTACACATTATACCAGACGCGCATATGCGCAAGAGACTGTAGCAGTCTAAATAGTTTTAAAAGGTAGAATTCCTTGTGAGAGCTCGTACTATGTCTCAGGGTGAAGGGTGCAGTGGCAGTGCCCTTCAGATCTTTGCGATTTGCTAATAATGACAGACGTGTCGCTTACTACCAGACCCACGGGTTGTTTGTCCCGTCATTTCGTATCTTAGTATAGGTACTTCTACACAAGTAGTATGTGGGTTTAAAACATTATGACGCATTTAGGGTGCTGTTGGGGCAGCCTCGGATCTGCACTCTGACTGTCAATACATGAACCATTGTGACATGGTACATCTATTGACGAAATCTAAAATAGTATTCTAATTGTAATATCGTTTTGTTTTATATATATTATTGTTTATTGCACGGCGGCAGATGACAGCTTTAAGAGCAGACATATCTGTCTACCCTCTTGCGCTGTCGACGACTACCTTCATCGCGATTTGTTTTAGCGTTACCATTGTCACTTTTTTCACACAAACCACACTCACTGTATTCACACGCGAAACTGAACTCGAGGTATTTTTGTTTTTATTACTGCACGCACTAAGGACCGGATTCCATGCACTGGACAGTTTAAAACCATCATCACGGTTAAATGTTTTGTACTTCGTGATCTCGATGGCTTCTCGTACCAACCGTGGTATGTAGTGACGTTCTGTCGAGAGTACCTGGGGGCTATGCAACTCGATCCAGTGGTTAGTGTCAGTCTGTGTCAGATGTTGTGCTATAGCCGACTTCTGTGCATCATTGTTTTTTACTGCTCGGATGTGTTCCTTCATACGATCGACAATTGTTCGTTTAGTCTGACCGATATACGATTATTATTTATTTTTATTTTTTATTTTTATTTTGTACTAAAATTTCATTTTTGAGTTTAGTTGTATTAGTTATAATTATTAATACAAAGATCGAACACTCAGAAAAAACACTCAGAAAAAATTCCTTCGATCCGGTCGGATTCGAACCGACGTCTTCTTGCATACCGTGCCAGACGCTATACCAACTAAGCCACGGCACGAACCTACGGACCTCACGAATTTCTCTATGTGCTTGCGTCGTGTCTTTGTACTTGGTCTTTCAACGACTTTTTAGTCGTAGCGCCATCTATGAGAAATCTATTGCAGATTTATCACCCAGTTAGTACCTTTACAGCTACCAGTCCTGGCGAGATATGTCGCTATTCACTGTATTAATTAAATTTTTATTGAATTGATATTCAATTACTAATATTAATAATAAGTATTAGTTAGTTGTATTAGTTGGATTATTTCATTATAAATGTTTTATTGTATTATTATTATAAATAATAATAAAGAAAGCTTCGACACTGAATAAAAGTCAATCACGTTGCTGGCTACCTTTATCGTCACCTCCATTCGCATCAGTCTTATGACACATGCTCGTTTGCCCTTGGTACTGTCGACCTGACCTTTTTTAAGAGCATCCTCAATCTGGTTGAGATATATACGCTGAGGTCGACCTTTTCTCTCCACGTTCGCTCGATAAATTTGTCTCGTTATTCCACTAATACCCATTTTTCCATATGACCCAACTTTCGAAGCGTTGCCCTTTGTATCATCTTTTTTTTTCCATATAATGCTAGTGTTTTTGGGTCAAAACTGGTCGAGTATCCATTTAATCTTTCTCACTTACCCTTTACCTAATATCTGTAACAACCCACCCTCCATAATATTGGTAAATACGGTGTTCGGTTCGATGCTACATTCTCACATCAATTTTTCAACTTTTTATGCATTTGTGGAAATGAAGTGATCAATTCGTAAAACATTTTGAATTGATAGGATATTGAAGAGCTAAATAAATAGATCAAATTTGTTTCGTCTTAATGTCTAATTAATGTTCAATTACGGTCCAACATCTTTTTCTTCGATTGTCTCAATGGGATTTTGAAGAAATAGATTCAATAGAAAGGCAAATTGAATCATCTAGTTCAGAAAGCAATAAACATTTTGTAATAATATAATTAAATTTGAACACTCGATTTACAACAAATATTTTGTAGTTAATAGTTTTTGTCCTTTAATGAGTTTTAACCCGATTTAAACCCGGCGTTAACAAAGCACTGGATTAAAACCCAAGCGCTGCCCATCTCTGGGTGTAGTACCATGAGCTATACTGTTGAATTTAGATACGTTGACTTGCTTACCAGAATATTGTGTTCCAGACTGCGTTTTTATGTTACCAAGCGATGCGACGAAGAAGTCGTGTGCCTGGTGGTTAGCGACACGCCGGTCCATAACAGTTGCAGTGCCACTGAGAGCTTTAAATCGCAAAACACTCCGAGACATAAGTTGACAAGTCCTAAGTGCCTGTAAATTCACCAGCACTCACAGTTCTTTCCACGTGGGCTTTTTGTCCAAAATTATTGCAATATGAAATTGTGTCTCATTTTCTGTTGCTTATTAATTGTACATTAAAGAAACTTGTTTAACTATATTATGAATCACGTCTGGGTCAGGTATCTCAAATTGCGTTATAGGGCAGGTGCATAATTAATAGTAATTTTCAACACGTCGGCGCTGTTAATAGAGAACCAAACCAGAGATAATGAAAGAACAAAGAGCCAAAACAGTACATAGTTGTATATAGAATGCATTTAATTTTATTGTGAATAAGACACCTTATAGAACAGCAGTATCCCAAACACTAACAACTTTTAAACATAAATGTTTTCCGTAGTTGTTTGAAAAGTAATCTCGGGACGCAAGCTTTACGAAGTAACTTGTGTTTATATATATATCTGTTTTATGTATGTTTGTGACTTGGCAATTTAATTTATTAATTACTCAAATTGAATACGTTCTTTGTAACAATAATTATTGTTTGTGTTAAATTTTATGTATATAGTGATAATTTTTTAATTTTGATTTTTTATGTAAGTACTACTAAGTATGTAAGTACTAATATATAATTTGATTATGGTGTTTCAATTTTATGACCCCGAGTCACCCCTTTGACATGCTTTTTTTATTATTTTAACTTGAATTTATATTTTCTTCTTTGTTTTAAATTTATGTGTTTTGCATGTCAAATAAAGCAAATTATATTTATTTATTATACGTATTTATTAACAAAATAACTCGTCGACATTGACGCGCTGTTTAAAGGTATACATGGTTCACAGATTTTTTTTTAATTAAATATTTTCAAATAACTCTTAGCGACTGTCTACGCATAGTTTTATGCGTTTGAACCAATTTAGGAAATATTTTTTCCAGATGCCACTTTTACTGTCCCTTCGAACGCTGCTAGTGTATCTTCCGTGCCAGTATTTTCAAAATAAATTATAATAGGCCAGTGTTTCATACAAAAAAGAAAATTGCAAAATTTTATGCGTGCTCTGGTATACAAAACAATACGTCGACTATTTGCGGCAGATACACATTACTTTTTTTAACAAGATTTCAACAAGATTTAATTTATTTGGACTAGCAATAAAAAAAACTACGTGCAATGTCGCGAATCACAATCCATAAATAAGAATTAAAAACTTATAGCTAAAGTTGGCTTGCGTACGTTTGCTATTCACAAACCATCAGGCGCATAAAAACGTGATGTTATTTGCTACAACAGACGGTCACACATAGGTATCAAAAGGACCAGAGTCACACGTTCTTGAAGGCTCGCGGCTTCTATTTTTGAGATATTACAAAAATTTGAAATTACAAACATTTGTAATTCTCAGTTTCGGTTGCTATTTAGAAAATGAGGTCAATATTTCCGAGCTACTTTAAGAAGAAGATTTATGCGAGGGAAATGAGTTCAGGATTGACTTTAATTATTTCACATTATTTAACTTGCAGAAATTGTGAAGAAAAGCATTACGAAGCAAGATTAATTATTGTTTCATGCCGTCACACGTCGGTTTAAAGTAGTACCCTTAGAATAATAACGCATAGAAACCTAGCCCGCACACGCTAAGTGAGGCAAATTGAAGCACTCCCAAAGGCCTTAAGTGCTCAGGTCAACTTGCACCGCGAACAGCTCCAGAATTTTAGCTAAAAATGACGAAATGTGCGGTAAATGAGTGTAAAAATACGTCAGACAAACATAAAATAGATACTAACATCACATTCCACAAGGAAGTAACGCGTTTCAACTTGTATTTTTATATAAATATTCACTAAAACCGAAAATTAACATACTACTAACACTAGCCTACATGAATTTGATTTTTGCCTCACTTGTGACAGTTCGTTTGATATGAAACTATCATTCTATGCGTTATTATTCTAAGGTAGCACCTATATAGTGGTTATTTGCATAGAGTATATACTTTTTTGCGCGTTTAGCGGGTGGTGATATTTTTCGGCGCCGTCTTGCTATGTTTATCTGACGGTGGGTTTGTGTTCTTTTCTGTTAGCAGCTAATGTCACTTTTTATGAACGATGACTTTGAAGAAAGCGCAGGTTGACGCTTTAACTGTTTTGTCATTTCAAGACGACAGAGCTTCAAAAATCTGAATTGAATATACAGAGTCATTTTTACAGTGCTGACAACCTTCCAGGATTATGTTCCTAACGTAACGTGACCGTTATTTTTTCCCTCAAAACGGGATGCCTGTAAATTAATTATGTTTAAAAAATAAAACACTTGTTTATGATAGCTACGAAATGTCTAATAAAAAAATTAAAAAATGAACTTATCTCGTGTAGTCTAGTGGGTTGGCTTATATTTATATATGTTTCGCTTTCGTTTCGTTCTGTTTTGTCAAAGCGGGACATATTTAAGTGTTTTGAAGACAGCGGGACACGAAGCTAAAAAGCGGGACTGTCCCGCTCAAAGCGGAACGTAAGGTCACCTTATACTAACATCAGAAACAACAAATTTTCTTCCATGATTTTTAATAATTCATCATATTTCACTTTCACAAAAATAAATCGATTTAACTGTAACACCTATGTGCAGCACGGGGGTAGAGTCGTCGCGGAGGACGCCTGCACATTTTAATTTAACTTACTACCAAATATAGTTCTAAAAAGTGTTAGATAGTACAACAAAACTTAAAAGATTATTTTTGGTAAATTTATTATGTTTTGTAAAAAGGCATAGAACAAACGAGGTTGTTAGTATTTTCAAAATAAACCTGTTTAAAGAATATTAAATTGTGCAAAAAGTATGGATAATGGATTGTCATAATTACAAAGATCGAAACATCTCAAAGGAAAATTCTTTTGATCTGGCTGGATTCGAACAAGCGACATTTTTCGCCTGATGCAGGCTACCGCTTCTCTAACTAAGCTACGCAACTACGGTACGATTCACTAGGCCTTACCAATTTCTGTACGTGCTTGCTGCGGATCTATATATTTTGGTTTTAACGGCTTTTTTGCCGTACCGCCACCTGGTTTTTCTGCACTCAGCCAGATACCTTTATGCCCGCACTACTACCGTTAACTTTGTAGCTAATTCGATTAAGGTACAATATCACTATCCTATTCCACTGTAAATTAGATTTCACAAAAGAATTGAAAGTCAAAATAAAAACGACACTTTTCCCTCCAAAAGGCCCAGAGCGAATCCATCATTCATTACCATTGACTTACAATTATATGGACATCGGGTGTCCGCACTTGTAAGGCGCTAAAATCGTATACAGAGCGCGACACTCCGCTTTAGTCTTCATTTGTTCTACTGACAGCGCGATACTGCGATGACATTACAATTTAAATTTCGAATAGGTTGACTTGGGACATTTTTTTCGTGGTTTTTGTATTAGACCCGTCGTCCATTTATTTGTAAGTCTATGTTCATTACTAATTAGTAGTACTAATCCATAGATTCCATAGAGCATTTCGGCTCGTGATCGCCTAGCCCTCTCTGACGTAATGGTAAATACTGTAAATATGACGGGGACAGGGATATTTTGTGTGTTCCGATGTAATGATCATTCCACTCGTGCACCCAACCGAATGGCATTGAATCATTTGACTCGAGTCGAATGATTGAGCTTGGATTCGACTTTGGCGATTGATTTGCCCATTCGAATGATTAGTATTAGCACGGAAGAAAGCAAAGAATGGAAATGGCATCGAGCTACATTTCGACTTATCCGAAGAACAGCGTCGAATGTGATTATACAGCACAAAGAGGATAAAACATAATCTCGTTTTTCAAAAGGTTTATCTAAATTTTTTTAATGTATTTATTATTTCGCTTCGGAAATATAAAATCGAACAACAGTCGATCTTGACTGTGGATATACACAGTCAAGAACAAGAAACGAAATGTACAATGTCGTGAGAATAGGCAGCATCTTGCACATAGGTCTTTGTTCTGCGGTTGAGTCGATTTGTGTCAAAACCGGTGTCGCCACACGCACTCATTTGAAAACGTAATTAATACTAAGATAACATAATTTTGATTGGTTGTAAATTATCAAACGAAAATACACAATAATAAAAATCTTTTTGTAAAAGAAATTGTAACTCATTTGGATCTAATAAGGTTTTATTATTACTAATCACATAAAAGCTAAATCCTATGAACATAAACTTCTTGGAGCTGAAGCAAAAATTGACAATCTACAGATAGGGATGTGACATTTAATCGATATCGACATTATGTTTCATAACTAGCGGAATATTGAACTAGGCAATGCTTTATACTTGCTATAATTAGGGTTAATCACGGAGTATATGGAAACGGCATTTAAAGCAATTTCTTTGAGAAATAGCGTAGCTGACTTTTACACGCACACATTTGTTACCAAATACGCATAAGGTTTTACTACACGCAAATATTAATTGATATAGCTACGCAGGCGTGTGCGTATACGTTGCTACGGGCTACAATCACAGTATTAATTATTTATTATACTGTCATCGTACTTTCATTAACCTACTAGAATTCAAGTCAATCCGATTACTTCCCTGATCCTTGACCATTCGATCAGGGAAGGGGAAGGGTTGAAATATTAAAACACAGTCATCATAAAAATCCTAATTCTCCCTGAAATATGATATATTTGTACAACAATTACCTTTTTCTGAACCGGCTGAACATGACTACAGCTATAGCGTCGACGAGCTTGTCAAGAAAATGAAGATACTTATTTCCGAAGGCGAAGAAGCGAATCATTTGTTTCATGAAAACTTGACGAAAAATAACTGACAATGCTTTAGAAATGTTGTCACATTGAGATGTGGTCTATAATTCGTGAAGGCGACTCTGAGTTTCTTGTCCACCTGATTAATACATTCTTAATACATTTTTCGGTTGTTATTCATATGTATATAGTTTAATGTGATGTCATAAAATGCGTATAGCAAATGGTGCTACATTTAGTAGGTACCCAGCTTCTACTGCCTCTTGCTTCAGCCCATTTCTCCTTTAAAAAGGATCCGGCGGGAAACTAAAAAAAAAATCAATACAAAAACTGTAAATGTAAATCATGCCTGTGATAAAACTAAGAACTCAAACAGATGAAGGTGACGTATAATAAGCAAGTAGGGAGATAGGAATCATGTAGATAAGAGAAAGAAAATCTCCAATCTCATAAAGTCTTCATTTGATACTCCACGAGCTTACGTGCAATGTAAAATTATCGATACTGTACCTCTTCTATCTATAGTTCCTTTTTTTCCATTAATATATCGGTTTTGCTTAAATCGAAAATTTAAAAAAAAAATTGCAAGTGTTGGGACCAAACATTTAAGTAATCAAAATTGTTAGCTTTACACATTGGTACCGCCATAATAAAAAAAAATGTTGCACTAAACAAAAACATATCGATAATTTGATTACAACACGCGGACCCAGTACCAAGTGTAATACGACGCTAGTGCAAGCAATTCATTGAGCGTCATTCGAATTGTTCTTTTGACGGCGGCGATGGCTAGCAACCAATGTATATTGTTATTACCGAGTTACAAGAAAATAGTTTTGTTTCGAAATTATAATATTGTATTGTTCAAAATATTAGAAAATACAGAGTTTTAGTACTTACCGATGAAATGAAATCCCGGAGTATTTTTTTAAACTTTGGCTTCTTACGCGATTATAATATAATGGCACAATTCCGCATATTTGAATGACGACTGACGCGCTGTTGACACTCATATGCCCGTCTGGTGATAAGCTAGGTAACGCAGACCCCGCCCACTGACCAGTATATGACTAGTATTTATATATGGGGTCTGTGAGTATTAGTAAACATTCAAAGTCACGCATCGCTAATTTAGAATGATTTACTGTCGCATTGTTATTAAGTCTCAATGCACGCACCATGTACGTATTTTGTGTATAATTAGTGCTCGCAAACGGCACTTGCAGAGGTGTTCTTGTTCAATCTTTGTAACAATTATAACAACAAACTATTGGATTGCTTCCATGAAAGAAACATAAATAAATATAGATAATGGGTTTCGGCAATACAGCAGCGATGTTTCCGCTGGCGGGGCAACCCTTTGAACCATTTAAGGTAAATAGGTGGCTCAATGTTTTTCGGTTGAACTAATTTTGATTATGGTAAAACTAGCGTGTTATAACTTGTTAAAACCATCGGCGAAGTATAAAAGTTTGGTAATTAAAGCTGAGGGCATATGTTATTAATAAAAATATTTATTATACATAATGTATCTCGTTTGATATTTCAACTGTACTCATATTTTTGAATACGGGTAAATTGCATAACAAACAATTTTTATCGAGTTCTTAGGTTTTCGCGATTGTTACACATATGAAATGAAACTATTTTTCCGGATTTAAATCGCGTATATTTGTTTTTTCAAACAAACCGACGTTTCGGGCCCTATACAGGTCCCATGGTCACGGTTGACTGAGGTGGTACAACCCAGTTATATTTGATATTAACGCAAATTATTGTATTAAATCACTGAATAGCAAATAATAGAAGGAAGGAATTAGATCTAACGAAACTAGATAACTTTGGAAGTCATGGCAGTAAAAAGGTGCTAGCTCAGCGTAAATGCCGGTGGTTTCCCACCACGTCGAATTTCTGCCAGGACCCTGCTAAGTGAGTTTCAGACTAGTTACGGAAAAACTTCCTTTCTAAAAAAATCGCATTTTTTAGAAAAATTAATATTATTCTATTCTATTTCCTTAATGGCGGCCACTAGGCTTGGGCCAGTGTCAGTTTCGATTAATGTTGTCAGTTAACATTGTTCAATAACGTCAACGTTTAGGTAGCAGCAAGGTATTTATTTTTAAATGAGTCTCTTCGACGGAATGCAGTTACAATTTTCCACATTTGATGTTGACACCTGACAATTTTTTTTTATATAAAATATAGGTGCGCATTTGCCTCCATCTCACCTGATGGAAAATGTCGATGAGGTCGACGATGGAGCATGCACTCCTAAATAATGCCTATTCACTCTCGCCTTGAAAAGGCCCAAGTTGTAACGTTCAGGAAACAAGTCTGCAGGCAGGGAATTCCACTCAATAGCCGTTCGCCATATGAATGTGGAAGCGTAATGCTTCGTGCGAATCTTTGGAATCTCCACAACAGAGGCGTGGAACCCAAGCCTACGCCTAGTCCCCCGGTGATGGAAAGGGGAAGGCGGAATTAAATCGTGTAATTCCATCGCACACTCACCGTGATATATCCTGTAAAATACCGATAAGCAGGCAACTTTACGGCGGTTTCAAGGCTCTGCAGCTTCGCCTCCACTAATACCGAGTCACCTATAAGCCTCTTGGTACGGTTGTCAATTGAATCCAAAGTGACCAGTTGATACGTAGCAGAGCCATCTCAGAGGTGGCAGCTGTACTCCATGCACGATCAGACTTGTGCTTGGTACCGCTGAAGCAACTGTTCCACAAGCTTCCTTGCTGCATTTTTGGCCATGGATTCAATGTACCTGCCGAAGCTCAAATTAGACGACGGGTCCATTTCAAGTAGCTGGAGACAATCGGCAATCGGTATGGATATATCACGAAGAGTCGGAGTCAGCTCAAAGGGGCTCCGTTTTGTGGAGAATAGACACGCCAGCGTTTTGGTAGCGTTAAATTTGACAAGATTGGCATTGCCCCAATCGGAGATTGTCTGGAGTGTCAAATCTAAACGGCTAACCATGGACTCTCGACAAGATTGTATTTCCTCTCCACTGACCCTTGCATTGGTCAAGTACCTATCTACAACTGTGCTGTCATCAGCATACGCAAAGGTACCTGGAATTAACTTATCATTGATATGCAGCAGAAAGAGAGTTGCAGATAGTACGGAACCCTGAGGAACTCTATCTCCATCTATCGCCATATGTTCGGATGAGTAGCCTTCTAAAACCACTCGAATCGAACGTTCGCTCAAGAAATCCGAGATCCAATTGCAAAGGTCAGTGGGAAGCCCATAAAAGGGAAGCTTACTTAAAAGGCTTGCGTGGCAGACCCTATCAAAGGCTTTAGAAATGTCCAAAAATACTGCAAGTGCTTGGCCTTGCTTTTCTATAGCCTCGCTCCATATGTGACAGGCATACACAAGAAGATCCCCAGTAGATCGCCCTCGTCGACCATGAGGAGGTCGTGTCTTCAAGTACGACAGAAGACGGTTATTGAGTACACGCTCCATAGTCTTGTAGAGTATGGAAGTGACTGATATAGATCTATAGTTGACAGGGTCAGCTCTACTTCCCTTTTTTGGGACAGGTTGCACGTTTGCAAGTTTCCACTACCTGGGAACTGCACCAGTCTCAAGTGAGAGGCGGTACAGGCTAGCTTTATTCACGTCTTTATTTCGCAGAGTTCTAATACCTCTTTTTGACGTCAACTATAGAGCAGCCTTCGTCAAAAAAGTTTCTTAAAATTTTGAGTGCCCGGAGCATCTGCCCAAGCTTGGTACGCGGACTGTTTATGTGCTTCAGCACAACTACAATATGCGTTAAACCATGGACGAGCTTGAGGTCCATTAAGTACATCAGAGTATGGTATGTAATACTTCATACCCAAACGCAAGATCTCGACTACAGCATTAGCACAGCACGACGAGTCTCCTGAAGTAAAGCACGCCTGCCAGGGATATGACGCAAAGAAATGGCGCATTTCGTCCCAATCTGTTAACTTGTATCGCCACACCCGTCTCATACCACTAGGGCCCTGATCGGGAGGGTAGTATACGGATACACTTTTCACCAGACAATGATCGGAAGTACTCAGAGGGGTATCCACAACCACAGAGTATCGGTCCGGATTAGTTGTCAGCAGAAGGTTCAAGCAATTAGCCGTATGAGATTCAACATCTGGTATCCTAGTGGCGCCACGGACAAGCTGGGATAGGCTTAGCTTTATCGGTCTTCTGGCATGGGAACAACCATTCTTGATGGTGTGCGTTAAAGTCCCCCAGAATGACTAGTTGCGCCGCTGGGTACCTATGCTGAATCTCATCAGACGTCTCAATCAAATATTGGAACAGCTTGGTCGTCAGCAGTACACTATTTGTGTAACTCCTGTGTCCACCAGAAGCCACAAAATGGATAAACTCGGTACCCCAAGGTTCTTGAGACGCTTGGCAAATATGTCATCGCGAACGTATTCACAAACTCCGGCGTGAATTTCTTTCTATACTGACGTGCGTGCCAATATTAACACTATAACACAATTTGGATAAACTTAAAGGTATATTTTTTCATTATAACAAGTTAACTAAATTGCGAAGATCTATGCACACTGAGAGGTAAGTTGGCAAGTCTCGTGTGTAACTTCCCCAGTATGATTAATTAATAATTAATTTCACCAGTGTAATTTCACCCTTCAAAACCGAAACGTAGTAATGCTCACATTACCGCCTGGCCCCAGAAATAGGTCAGGTGTCAATATTTCCCTGGGCGAAGTCTTTTATATGGAGATCTACTGCTACCAAAACAATGTTTTCAGGTCGTGCTGACCTTGTACTAAACATAAACAATCTCAGTACAGAGTATTAAAAAACCTACCTTAAAACTTCGTGGAATTACATCTATTTGCAAGTTTTATTGAAATCGGTTATCGGAAAGTGCGCATATACGGATTCATTCTCTAGTCCGCCACTATACGGAACTTCGAAAAACTCGGTTCTCACGGCCTAAAGAAAACGCCTTGAATTGGAGAATAGCAAAATCAACCATTGAAATGATTGCTCCTTATAATAAGATTTAGGTGCTATTTATAAAAATGAGTCTTCATGTGTGAACAGCCATCCTGATTTCCTTCAAATTTAATTGGGACCACTATGAAGATACCCTCTTTCCAACAAAAAAGAATCATCAAAATCAGTGTACAAATGCTCGAGTTATCGCGTAATATACATAAAAAAAACATAGAGTCGAAATGAGAACCTCCTTCTTTTTTGAAGTCGGTTAAAAAACTGAATACACCTATTTTACTTCTGTCTAATGCTAAAAATCGACGTTGTAGTAATATGAACGCGTTATTATGTTATTTTTAATAGTAAAATAGGTTGATACTGAGCGCGTGAAATTAATTTTAATAAAAATTTATAAGTAAAAACCATTGACTTACAATTATATGGACGTCGGGTCCGCGCTAAAAAGTGTCCGAACTTATAGGGCGTTAAAATCGTATACAGAGCGTCATTCACGCTTTAGTCTTCGTTTGTTCGACTGACAGCGAAGCAAGCAAAATTAGACAGTACTGCGATGACATTACAATTTAAATTCAACGTTTTAGCTTTTTCATATTCCTTTAAATGTCACTACGTTTAATTAAGTGGACTTGGGACATTTTTTTCGTGGTTTCTGTATTAGACCCATCGTCCATTTATTTGTAAGTCAATGGTAAAAACAGACCTCAAAAGTTTGCTTATCCTATTCCGCTGTGTTTTATTATTATTGGATCATATACATCTATGTACCAAGTTTTATTGAAATCGGTTAACGGAATTATGCCCCCTTATAGGTGGAATATTTTCGTCAAATTTGAATGAGACCACTTCTGAGGTACCCTCTTTTCATCAAAAAAAGAATCACTAAAATCGGTTCACATATTTATCATTATTATCGTAGTTATCGCGTAACGTACATACAAAAAAACGTGAAGTCGGTTATATAAACCAAAGAGAATAGAAGTGTCCATTTTCTAATAATCCCCATTATTGGGCTGTTGGGTAGTGTGGGAAAAAACAGCAAAGCATCTAAATACAAACGGAACAAACAGAATCCCATTTCATCATGTAATTTTTAAACTTTAGTCTATTGTAGGAATGCTCAAAACCATTGACGGCACCCGTCAACTATTTCGAATTCGGGCTGGCCAATCGGAGCGTAGTTGTCACCGTAATGATACGGCAGAATAGTTTTTAAACAAATTAAATGACATTTCGTCTCTATTTTTGGTTATACACTCGATGTTGTAATAATAGGTATTAATGATTTTGAACTTTCAGTGATATGCCAACAGGGTAAAGTTTAAATTAGCAATCAAGAATTATTTTTTTTACAATTGGTTTTTTTTTTTTTTTTTTTTTTCTTTTTATTGCGACTCGACAAAATGACTGCACCGCGCCTGATGGAAAGTGCGAATACAGTCCAGAGATGAGAGTAACGGATGGAAAACACAAATATCTTCACTCCGTCACTATCATTTTGCCGGTCTGGCCAAATGCTACTACGACCAAACAATATCAAGATGTTGTAGAGTTTCAAATTAAGAGTTTTGGCGATATCGGTTCTAATATTAATTAAGGTTTAAGGTACTTCCATTGTTTTTTTCTTCTGTGCATTACACACTCCTATTGCATGGTCGCACAATATTTCCTGCCGGTCGGTACAAGAATTTGAGACGAGAGACAAGAATTTCCGGAAGTATTGGCAGTTATTATAGGCAATCCCATGATAGATGGTCTTCTAAATGGTGTTATAAATGTTCCATTTGGAACCCAAAATAGGTGATAAAGTTGAGTGTTGACGAGGCCTGCAGTGGCGTAGTATTCCATTCTCGTTTGAAAAATAAATAAGATTCACAAGAATTTCGTTTATTTTCGCTTCTCTTTTAATAATGCAAAATGATTAACGATAAATATCTAATACAAGGGAATAAAACTTATAACCTTCTTATTAAAAAAGTGACGTCGAAAGTCGTCGCTCCGTCTGTTACATCTATTTGCCAAATTTTTTTGATATCGGATAGCGAAAAGTGGGTAAAATCTAATAAGCCGGATTTATAATAATTTGCCACTATAAATATTTTCTTCAAATTTGAATTAAGGCTAAACACGCTGGTGAAATTGCAGGCACATGGGACTTTTCAACTTATGTCTCAGGGTGACGGGCGCAGTGGTAGTGCCCCTCAGATTTTTGCGATTTAAAGCACTACTGTGTCCCTTACCATCAGATGCACGACTTGTTCGTCCCGTCTTATTGGTAGTAATTAGAAATTCACATTTTTCCCGAAATTAGCAAATTTTTTAACTATTTATCGATACGCTGCGCCGCTAGCTGCCCCGTCAGTCACCATCTGGTGCTTGTCGACGTCGCATCTGTGACTTAATATACATTACAGCGCGCGAATTGCGCGTATCCTGCTCGTGACATTCGCGTGAGCGCGCTTAGGTTGACACGTTTATTGCAATTCGAAGCGCGTGGTGTGCTCGGTCACGCGCGCAAGATATGGATCCACCTTTAGAGCACCGACTGTACATTTTCGACTTACAAACATTATTTTCAAATTGCTCCCTGTAATATAAATGATTATGACTAATCACCTAACACCGTGCCTAATTTCAAGTTACTAAGTGAACTGGAAGCAGTCCAAGGTAATTTCGATGTAGAACAATTAGCGGTTAACAGAATTCAAATTGTTACAATTATTCGTTCGTGTAATTTATTGCGTCAAATTATTGTTATTACGGCGTGGAATAGTTCATCATTGGATTTGGTAGTAAATTAAACCAGCTAAATGTGCCAGCAGGGAAGCGAGGTTGTATTTCAAATTAATGATAATTAAGTCTATGCCTCCACATGTCGTCGGCTGAATTCGCAAACCTTGTAACTCCGTTTTTGAAAGAAATCTATTTTTTACTCTACTTCGTGTCATCTAAGCTTAAAATATAATTTGTAGACCCTTTTTAGTAGCAGTAGAGGTCCTTGTGAAAGAGTTCGCCCACGGAAGTACTGCCACCTTATCTATTTCTGCCGCCAAGCAGTAAGGTCAGCATTGCTGTGTTCCGGTTCGGTAAAGGTGAAAACCCGGGTGCAATCCATACACTGGCGCCCTCTAGTAGATAAACGTTCAAAATGTTACAAATAAATACTTATAGCCCCCGTCGAATGCCGCTTCGATAAAGCTATTATGTCCACATTTAGTTCTCAAACGCGAGTGATAAATTTTAAAATTTTATTACAATAGCTAACTTGGCGAGCATCGTGACGTTACATTTTTACGTTACCGCGAGCGCCGCGACCAATAACTGCAAAAGATTAACACAGTGCCAAACATGGCTGCGAGACCACAGCTGATTTTAAAACATTTTGACAGTTCTCTCTCAGTAATTTTATCAACGTAAATATTGAGTGCGACAAGCGAGATGATATATATATGATGATATATATATCATCATATATTATATTCAGAGAGTAATCAGAAATACGTCAATAATAACAAATATAATGTAAAAACAGAAAGTATAAAAATCCAACATTTTTGTTTCGCTGTTTACTCGGCGACGTTTAAACGATAAAGATAGCTATAGCTATAGATATATGCAATTTCATATCGTAGTCCTTGTTTTTCAAAATGTATAACAATAGTTCATTACTAAAGAAGCAAACTTAGTTTTATTAACTGAAATAAATATTGTCCCGGGGGGCTTATCACAAATATACTGCCATGCTACGGCCGCTGAAAACAACACACGATGATAAATAATAGCAATACATGTGATAGACAAAACGAATTCACGTCGGTTACAAATGAAAATTGCTACCACGTATGAAAAAGCTGACAAAAATTCCCGATTATGGGTATGTGGTCTTACTACAAGCGAGCAATCTATTTAAGGCGTGTATTTAAATGATCATTTTAAATTTGCAAAAGCAGCAGACAAAAAATCGGAAAGGTCATTTTTTTATGAATGATCATATTTCTCTGAGACATAAAATAAATAAAATCAATGGATATTTTATTCTGTTCTGAGCTACGCAAAATATGTTTGATTTGTATAAAATTCAAGTTTCATGTTGCGCCTTAAAATTAGATAAATGAGCATTAAAAATAAAATTCGATTTATTAAAATACTTTTTTTATTTTAATTTACTAAAACATTTGTAAACTAACATTATATTAATTATAATATAATTTGACCTGAAACCATGAATCCATGACTCGCCGCCCACCGCTGCCCCAACATGCACGCTTCACTCGCACAGCACGTGCTGCTTTTCATATACTAACCTAACTTATTGTCTGGAGGGTGCAACCAAGATTAGACCTATTTCAAAAAAAGAGGATCAAATGATATTTTTCAATACCAAATATTAATTTAGTATCTTTAAACATAATGATAGCGTTACCTTGAATGCAGTTCATTTATAATTTATCCGTAGATCAACTAATATAGACAGAGCAATTAAAAAAGAAACATAAAAAAATATCTTTATTTATAAAAAAATATTCACGATAGAAAAAAACACAAAGTAGCACGAAATTTTACAAGAAAACCTGTTTATTCTGTGGGAACTTTACATACACCAAAGATTCTTTTTATATCAACTGAACTAAATAGAACAGGTGTAGTATACGATATACATTTTTCAAGTCATACACGCTAGTCCATAGCAGTTCAAGTGCCACTCAGAGCTTTAAATCCCAAAGATTTAAGGTACACTGCCACTGCGCCTGTCACTCTGAGGCATAACTTGACAAGCCCCATATGCCTGTAATTTCACCAGAATTATTACCTTCAAAACCGGAACACAATAATGCCCACATTTCTGCTTGGCAGCAGAAATAGGTAAGGTTAATTCTAATTCTTTCACAGGAAGCTCTACTGAATGTAACGTCTATGCCAACATTTTTTAATTAAACAAAGATTGAACATTTAAATTCACTTCGATCCGGTTGGATTCGATCCAACGTCTCCCAGCAAACCGTGTCAGATGTTATGCCAACTAAGCCACGGAACGAACCAACGGATCTCACGAATTTTTACATGTATTTTTAACGACTTTTTGCCGTGGCGCCATCCGTAAGAAATCTATGACTTTACTTTTATGATAATTAAATACATACGTGATCATTAATCAATTTTAGAAATTTGTTTTGTTTTATTTTATTTATCCACGGTAAATTATAGACATATTTAACTAAAGTAAACAGTGAAGTAGGTAAATTTAGTTTACACTTTTAGATATAACCGCTCACGCGATACATGCAGCTGTAGACGCATACCACACCTAGAGGTGCTGGTGATGATTTTATACCGATTTATCGGATATCGAAGTTATAACAGGTAAAAGAACTAATACTAATTGCTATTTCGGTAACTACTCTAGCAAACCACAAAGTTTTAATGACTGGGTCTGTCATTTAAAAAATATAAACTTCTTCATAAATACGTCACGACAATCGTGTGTGTTATTTATTGTTTGGGCTGGTGATTTCGGTGTTTATTTATTGAAAACACACCGTAAGGAGCGTTTTTCAAGTTTACCCTGAATATAAATGTTTATAAACTATACTTTAAGGAGTAATTTCATGGTAAACGTTAGAACCACTCAAACGGAATATTATCATATTTACCCAAGTACACCAAAAATTTCATTAGTGCTTTTTAAGTGCAGGATTTGCGGTGTATTACTGCATTTTATTTGAGATGTTTTTGTTGGTAGTACGGAGGGTATTTATTTAGCAATGCAGAATAATAATTTTTATTTATAAAAACTTGTATTGAAACTGAATCCTTTTCTAATTTGCGAAACCAAATAGCCGCATTTTGGTAAGTTGAGCGCATCGCGTGAGCGGATAATATGACATAAAAATGTAAGCACTCTAGAAAGAAAAAAAACAGATCACAAATTCAAGAAGAAAAAAATCTTTCCTAAGAATTAAACAAAAAAATCGCTCAGTAACCCTCTCGGTGTTGGAGATATCAATATCTACTCTATTGACCAGGTTATTGATATTGTCTGAGAGAAAGCGGTGTTGGAAACATTCTTTATTGCTGTGTGATCGCTGATAGTGGAGCTGGACCTCATATGCCCAGCGCATTCAATGCAAATATAGGCTGGCTGCTGGACTGTGATAGGAATATTTACATATATGTAACGTTCATCCCTCAGCAATTGGCTAATCGGACATTGTTCAAAAAGCACCCGCGGAGCTTGCCTGGCTATAGGACATCAGTTAAACTGAAAAAAATAACTCATTTTTAACCCCTGACGTAAAAAGAGGGGATTTGTAAGTTTCAACCCTTTGTCTGTGCTTCGATGTGTCTGCTGTGGCGTCATAGCTCCGAATGGATCTCAAAACCTTTTTTTTTATTTGAAGGCTACTTTATTATAGCTTTTTTTGGTTTAGTTAGCTTATCGGCTTTTTTATTGGAATTACGAGTATATCGAGCGCGTACAAAGTGAGCAAACCGGATTCATCCCCTAGTTTGCTACTCTTAGGGGTGGAATATTTTTTTCAAATTTAAAAGGGACCAATACTGAGTTTTTCAAATAAAAAAAAAAGAAATATCGTAATCTTAGTACAGAGTATTAAAAAAACCGACCTTAAAAGTACGTGGAATTACATATAATTACCAAGTTTTATGAAATCGGTTACTTCGCCACTATACGGAAATTGACACAGGAGATAATAAAAATCGGTTATTACTACTCAAAGTATATTGAGAGAGAAAAACACCTTGAATTAAAGAATAGCAAAATCAACCATTAAAATAATTGCTCATTATACTAAAATTTAGGCGCTATTTATAAAAATGAATCTTCATGCGTGAATAGCCACCCTTAGAGGTGAATGATTTTCTTCAAAATTAAATGGGGCCACTATGGAGGTACCCCCTTTTCAACAAAAAAAAAAAAGAATCATGAAATCGGTTCACAAATACCGGAGTTACATACATACAAAAAAAAAACATACAGTGGAATTGAAAACCTCCTCCTTTTTTGAAGTCGGTTAAAATCGGTTTATAAATCGATTGCTCCAGTGAACACTACATCAATTGAATTTTTGGGCCACTACCATTTTTATTTTGTTTTTTGTTTTTTTTATTTTGTTCACCATATTCGCTTTTAGTTCTTTTTTCTAATTAAAAAGAGACATCTTTTTTTCACAAAATTCGGGAGGCACAATATTAGTAAATAAATATGGCTGTTTACAAACATAACAGAAAACATACGCGATAAAAACTATATAGCCCCAATTGAGAACCTCCTCTTTTTTAAAGTCGGTTAAAAAATCGTAAAGTCTGCTGGTTCGTTCCGTAGCTCAGTTGGGAGAGCATCAGGTACGGTATGCTGAAGGCGCTGTTTCGAATCCAGCCGGATCTAAGGAATTGTTGTTAGTGTCTTAATCTTTGGTATTAGTATTAATTCGCGATGGATTTGGCTATGAACATTGTTTCAGCGGTTTAAATATATGAAAAATTTATATATATATAATTTTTTTATAATATCAAGGTACGGGACGAACGGTAAACTAAGAAAGGTAAGCTACACGTCTACTTCCACTTGAAATGTGGTATATATAATACACAAATCCTATGACGTGATTACAATTGTGGTCACCTTATTCTAATGCTGCAACCTGTATAGTACGCACACTTTTCAACCTCTCAATTACAGTAAAACTATTGCGTTTGGGCTAATTATATTGGTGTCTGGGGCTTTATAAACTTTAATTAAATTATTTTTTATAGGTTGCATTTGCTTGAAATGCAGTTGTAGACCGTGGTTGCTAATTGGTTCGAGCGCCTTTCAAGCACAAAATGTGGGTTCGAAGTTTTTCAGAATTTATGTGCGACAATTATAAAAAAAATATTATAATATAATATGTTTATAAACTATACTTTAAGGAGTAATTTCATAGTAAACATTAGAACCACTCAAACGGAATATTATCATATTTATCCAAGTACACCCAAAATTTCATTAGTGCTTTTTAAGTGCAGGATTTGCATTGTATTACTGCATTTTATTTGAGATGTTTTTGTTGGTAGTACGGAGGGTATTTATTTAGCAATTCACAATAATAATTTTTATTTATAAAAACTTGTATTTAAACTGAATGCTTTTCTAATTTGCGAAACCAAATAGCCGCCATTTTGCGGTCGAAGAAGCGCATCGCGTGAGCGGATATTCAGGGTAAACTTAAAAAACGCTACATACGGTATGTTTTCAAAAAATAAACACCTAAATCACCAGCCCAAACAATAACACACACGATTGTCGTGACGTATTTTTGAAGTTGTTTATTTTTTTTTAATAACAGACCCAGGCATTAAAAACTTTATGGTTTGCTAGAGTAGTACCGAAATAGCAATTAATATTAGTTATTTTACCTGTTATAACTTCGATATCCGATAAATCGGTATAAAATCATCACCGGCACCTCTAGGTGTGGTATGCGTCTACGGCTGCATGTATCGCGTGAGCGGTAAACAGAACCAAGAAATCATTATCCACAGAATAATCCCTGCTTATGATGAACGTAATAGTTTATAAAAAGATGTGTAATAAGACGCAAGCGAAGCGACCGCCTAAAATGTTCTGAACGACGTATCGCAAAGACAGGAACTACACAATTTTTTTAAATATATTATCAAGTGACGGGACAAACAAGTCGTGCGCCTGATGGTAAGCTACACGCCTGTCCATAACACTTGCAATGCCACTCAGAGCTTTAAATCGCAAAGAACTGAGGGACACTGCCAGTGCGCCTGTCACCCTGTGACATAAGTTGATAAGTAGAAATTTTGTGATTGCTTCGCTGAGTGAATTTGTATTCTTTTGAAAAATAAATATCTTTAGTCAAACTATTCAATATCGGGGAGGTAATGTATAATTTCTGAAGAAGGTAGTAGACCCGACATTCCGGAGCTTTCCGGATTTCCCTATCACCTAACAACCCTATGCGCGGGGTTGATAACCATTTTGAATCAATTTCAAACATTTTTGTGTCATTTATTTAGTTTTTTGCGAGGACTCTTCATTTGGTGGCTTCTGCAACGTAATACCCTTGGACACAGTTTAATTTGTTAAGCAGGGGAAACTAGTAACTACACAAAGATAAAGAAAGAGACACTGTTTATCACAAACACGTCCGAGAAACGATGGACACGTTTCACTGAACATATTCCCCATTTTCTAATTCATTTTTTTTTTGTAGCATTATAACCTACTTAACCTTACCTATTTCTGTCGCTATGCCGTAATGTGACCATTACTGCTTTCCAGTTTTGAAGGGTGTTATTACTTGTTAACTTATGTCTTAGGGTGACGGGAGCAGTGGCTGTGCCCCTCAGATCTTTGTGAGTTAAAGCTTGGCATTGCAACTGCTATGAACAGGCGTGTCGTTTGTCACCAGGTGCACGACTTGTTCATGTCGTCACTGGGTATCATAGAAAAAAAGAACAGTGATTTATCTCAAAAACATTTTTCTGAAACATTGTTAAAAGTTTCAAACCGGTGTTGTCACGTAATTATTTTAACCAATAAAACACTCGGTGTTTACAGCTGTAAAAATTGAATTATTATGGTATGACAACTGTTCTTGAAAAAGCAGCGATTCATTTGCAAACTTAATTGCAAATTTTGCGTTGTACCAAAAGTAGCAACAATGGCGGCGAGTAAAGCGTTTCGAGAGCGCCCTTCTGTCTCCAGTCGCCATTTTTATTTTTTAATCAACCAATTTATACACTGCAATATTTAATTAATAATAGTCAGGACCCATCAATTACAGATGAAAACTTGTTTTTTCGTTAACCACATATAGATGTGGTTTTATTTTACATCAAAATATTGCCGGATTGCTCAATAAAACAGATGAGTTGACAATATGTTTAAACGAGCTCTCACTTAAAGGTAGACATATAGATGTGATATGTGTGACAGAACACTTTATCAAAATGGGTCATGAAGTTTTGTTAAATGTCCCTAATTATTATAACGCAACGTGCTATTGTAGGAAAGAGCAAAGCAGAGGTGGTTCTTGTATATTAGTACGGAAAGGTCTGCGATGTAAAGAATTGTGTGAAGTGAAGAAACTTAGTGTAATGGGCACTCATGTTGTGCAATAGAGCTCATGGAATATCATGTTACTGTTGTATGTATTTATAGAGTACCATGTAGAAGTAATTTTCACATATTTTTTGCACAGTTATATAAATTGTTTGACACCGTTTTAAAAAAATCTAAGGATAAAATTGTAATATTGACTTGATGAAAAAGGATAATACTGTTTTAGAATTTGAATGTATACTTTTAAATTTTAATTTCAAACTAGACATAAGACATCCAACACGATTTGTAAGTAATACGTGTATTGATAATTTTGCGCATAATGTAGGAGCAGGACAATTTGCAGAAGTAATTGATTTAACGTATATATAGACGTGACTATTCTAATGTAAATATTGAAAAGTTTAAATATTGCCTAAAAAGTTTATCTTTTTCGGACATCTACACAATTAACGATCCAAATAAAGCCTATTCTTATTTTATCTCAGAATTTAAATTATTTTATAACTTATGTTTTCCATTTAGATACATAAAAATTAAAACAAATTGTAATAATAAATGGATATCCAAAGGCATTAAGACCAGCAGTAGAAAAAAAAGGAGTTTGCTATGGAAATATAGAAACATGCCTAATCAACAAAATAAATCTATATATCATGCATACTCGAAGTTATTTAAAAAAACAATAAAATCTATGAAGCGGTTGTATAACACTCTTAAAATTAATTCTGCTACAAATAAATCAAAGGTTACGTGGGAGTTAATGGATACATGTAGGCAAAATGTACCCAGGGAATCAATTACACAAATAAAAGTAAACGACACTATTATTACGAATCCATCACTCATTGCAAATGCCTTTAACGACTTTTTTATTCACAAGACTCTACCAACTACAAAAAAATCAGCACACAATCAAAAAAATTTCGACAAAAACTGTTGCTCTATATTTATGGCACCTTGCATACCATATGATATTGTAAAAATTATAAAATAACTTAAAAATACTAGAAGCGTTGGATATGACGAAATATGTACAAAGGTTTTGAAGTCAGTTGCTGAAGAAATAAAGAATCAATTATGCTATATCCTACATATGTGTATAAATCAAGATATCTATCCGGATGACTTTAAAACAGTCATAGTCAAACCACTTTACAAAAAAGATGATAGGGAAGTCATGAAGAACTATAGGCCCATATCATTGTTATCAGTCATATCAAAAATATTTGAAAAATACATAAGTTCACAATTACAAATATTTTTAGAAAAATATAATATATTAGCATGTGAGCAAAAAGGTTTTCGACCAAAAAAGAATATAAACATGGCTATAGTATATGATTTTATGAAGGAAGTTATATCAAGTGTAGATGAAAGTACGCCAGTCTGCTCTATTTTTTGCGACATGTTCAAGCGTTTGATCATGTAGAGCACAAAATACTTTTAGGAAAATTAGAAACCTATGGTATAAGAGGTAATATTCTTGAACTAATTTCATCGTATCTTAATAATCGAAAACAAATCACTGAAATTATCAACATAAATATCCGTACCAAAACCGAATGAGTCCTTAGATCTTGTAGTAAAACAATTATGTACGGCGTTCCGCAAGGTAGCGTCTTGGGCCCATTGCTATTCATTTTGTACATAAATGATCTACCTAAAGTTGTACCGAATCACCACGTTTCTCTCTTTGCCGATGACAGTACAATAACAATTAAGTGTAAAAATAAAATTACTTATGAACAAGACATTAACGAAGCAGTAGAGTCCATTATAACTTGGTTAAAAGAAAATAACCTCAGTATTAATTTTGAAAAAACTAAAGTAATGCATTACAGTCAGCGACAGAATAATAATAACGTCAATGTTAGTTATGACAACATAAGTATTGGCCAAGTAACCGAGACTAGATTTTTGGGTATAATTGTAGATAATAAGTTGACATGGAAAACACATATTCAAAACCTATGTAAAAAATTAAGCATTTCTTCCTATGCCTTATACAGATTGGCTCATATAATTGACATTAACTCATTATTGACGGCTTATTATGGTATAGTGGCTTCACATTTAAGCTATAGGATTATTTTTTGGGGTAATTCTACAGATCGGGATTTAGTATTTAAAGCACAAAAGAAATGTATAAGAGCTATATTTAGCATTTCTCGCATGGAAAGCTGTTTGCCCTATTTAAAAAAATATAATATACTAACGGTGCCATCATTGTATATTCTAGAATCAGTATTATTTGTCAAAACAAACCCTAATCTGTTCAACAAACT
>NW_020656077.1:8346794-8357750 GCF_003589595.1 Hyposmocoma kahamanoa
AAACAATAACACACACGATTGTCGTGACGTATTTTTGAAGTTGTTTATTTTTTTAAATGACAGTTACAGAAATAGCAATTAATATTAGTTCTTTTACCTGTTATAACTTCGACATCCTATAAATCGGTATAAAATCATCGCCGGCACCTCTAGGTGTGGTACGCGTCTACGGCTGCATGTATCGCGTGAGCGGATAACATGTTGAGACAGGAATAATAATAATAATTTATTTGTTAAACACAAATCTTACATTAAATAGACCCTATGTTATATGTAACAGCCATTTGTGTGAGACTGGAGTCCGTAATTCAGTCCGATTCAGTTAATAACAGTAAATCGCGTATATTGTAGCGTGCGTGCGCGCGTGCGTTTGTGTGTGTGAGTGTGAGAGAAAGTGTGTGAGTGTGAGAGAAAGTGTGTGAATCAACGATTATACAAATTAAGCAAGAACAGTAATACGGTTATAATTATTAACAAAAAGATCGAACACTCACAAAAAATTCCTTCGATCCGGCCGGATTCGAACTGACGTTTTCTAGCAAGCCATGTCAGACGCTATGCCAACTAAGCCACGAAACGAACAAGCGGACCTTACAAATTCCTCGATCTTTCGTCGATTCAACATAGTCTAGTTTTATCAGCCAATTAGAAATAATATGTTTAAAAGCACGGGAGCCGTATCATCTCACTCCTTGGATGCCATTATCGTCTACTCAGAACGTGGGTAATCGGGCGAGGAGGTTAAAACACAGTTTATTACATTGTCAATTTATAATTACTTTCATAATCAATTACAATGCGATTTTACAAATTTCAGCCTCGTATTCCACTAATTGATAATTAATTTAAAGATTTAATATGACGTTCCGCACAACATGTGGTGCCAGGACAAGATGTCGACGGATGATTATTCTCCTTTTCTCTCTGACGTGACTGATCGCGCCCTATCGTCACTGGTGACAGTTGATGCTGTCCGTTCGAATTGCAACAGTGCTGTGCGTTATGTCAGAGTGAGACAGGTAGTTTCACTGTAATAGACACAAACTAATCGACGCGCCGTCATGTTTATATTTTATTTGTTGTATAAATAAATAATTTTAGACCTTTTTTTATCCCACATAGATACTAAATTTGGAAATGTATTTATTGAAAATGAAACTTTTCTTATTTAGTAACGAGATGTCTTTTGTTTCAGATCTCCTCAAGTACCAAGAACTCTTTCGTCATGGGCTTTCTAACCGTAAGCTGCGCACTCATGGCCTTCTTGTGCCTGACCAACATCCTTCCTACCGTCTGGCTGGAGGAGAACGAAGAGATATGTAAGTGATTTTCAAATTTTTACTCTCTAACTAAATTAAGCTAAACTAAATTATTCTATTTAAGTCATTGTGTTAAGAGCTTTGGTGAAATAACAAATCCTAATATTATAAATGCGAAAATAACTCTTTCTGTTACGTTTTCACGTCTAAACCGCTGAACCAATATTGATGGATTTTGGTACAGAGATAAACGGGACTTCGAAAAAGAACATAAACTACTTTTTGTCACAATAATATAGAGTTTGGTATAGAAATGGGTGGGATCTAGTAGAAGGACATAAGCTAGTTTTTGTCACAAAAATATGAATTTTACGTTTCAACGTCCGAATGTATATAAATTAATTAATTAGACCACATCACCTACGTTGCTCTGAACCCAAAGTAAACAGCTAAAGTACTTGTGCTATGGAAATCGGAAACAACGACGGTACCACAAACACCCCGACCGGACACAATGTAGAAAAGTTACGTTTCTATATTGACACTAAACTAGACCTACGATATATTATATAAAATTAATGTGACTGATTTTAAATCCCTCATTATCTATATGCATGGGGTTGTACAACTTTTGTGCTGATAGGGTATTCCAGTCCACAACTTCGATTCGTGCAATTCCTTGGAATATTTGCTACATACGGATGGAACCCCAGCCTACGTCTAATCCCCTCATGATGGAAAGGGAAAGGCGGAATTAAATCGTACAATTCCCTTGGACACTCTCCGTGATATATCTGTAGAATACCGATGAGCAGATAGCAGAACTTTACGGCGGTGTTCAAGGCTCTGTAGTTTCACCTCTACTATTTCCGAATCACATATAAGCTTCTCAACTAAATCCAAGGTGCCTTGGATGTACTTTGGTATTTAGCACAATCCTTCCATAGGTGGCAGCAGTACTCACACGACCGCTCTTGTGCCCGGTACAGCCTCGAATTCAAACGAAGTTCGAATTGAACGGCATATCCATTCCATGTAGTTGGAAACGGTCGGCTATCGGTAAGGATATATCACGAAAAGTGTAACCTAACCTAACCTAACCATGGACTCTCGACAAGACGGGATTTCTTCTACACTTCATTAAATGCTATATATATTTTAAATTTCAACTTAATGTTGAAATTGAAAATATGTATACCCTGGCCCAAAAGCAGTTTTGAAGACAATGTTATTTTTGAAATACAGATAATTAATTATCTAGTTCAGACACAGATGTCTTGCACTAAATGCAATCTTGCAAGCTCAAGTTTGTCTGTAAGTTTATGAAATAAAAAAATATGTTTATTATTATTACCGGCGATCTAATAAATAAAGATTAAATAAGCCTATATTTCTATTATAGTATTAATTAACACGTACATTAACATGTCTTACCACCTTGCAACAAGTGTAGTCGCTTGCTCGGCTTAGGCCTTCTATATTGTCTTTCTCAATGCTCCTTTCGTGGCTTTTGTCACCCATTGTGGTCCTGCTCACCCAGTGTTTTCCCGTCTTTTTTCGGCCAACCTTTACGTTGACCTTCTTCATCGTCATACCACCTTTTTATCGTACTCATTTCTGGTTTCTGGCTTCTTATTTCTCAAATTTTGAATCGTTCTCGAATTCTCTTTTCCTTCCCTATTCTTACATCTGTTCGATCCGTCATCACTACAATCAAAGTTCTTGAAACCAGAGGACGCGCCCATCAATCACAATGTACTTTCATTTCCTTATTGTTAAACTTCAAAACGATTGCTATTAAAATTGTAAAGTAGTTCTTTTGGGCTTTCTTTTCCCTCTTTTACCAACTGTTATATTAAATTTTGTGGATCGAGTCTCGTGCATTCTCATTTCTCAAAGCTAGTCTACAGTCTTATTTCGTTTCTTGGTAGGCATTCACTCATTCCATTATCCTTCCTATGTACGTGCCCTGCTCACTTCCATTTAATAGATCGTATAGTTTTTATTACATTTGTTGCGTTCTTTCTTTGATTTTTTTTATGATAAGAGACGGGATTAACAAGTCGTGCGCCTGATCGTAAACGACACCCCTGTCCATAATATTTGCAGTGCCACTCAGAGCTTTAAATCATTTGTGATTGACGGGCGCAATGGCTATGTCCGTCGGATCCAAAGATCTGAGGGGCATTGCCACTGCGCCCGTCACTCTGGTATATAAGTTGTCAAGTCCCAAGTGCCTGTAATTTCACAAGAATCCTTAGAGCGTTGGTGCACTAGATGTGATTCGTATCAGTTCCGAATTCGAGAAATGACGGTACGAAATGTCTTAGGGAACAAGCGATATCCGAAGTAGGTCCAAATGTTCCAGATACGGGTTCAGGACGACTAATCTGATGCAGGTCAATGTTCTATTACAATGTTATATTCTTAATTCTCTCTCTTTGTTTTATTCTAACATAATTCTCTGCATTTTTCTTCGACTTTTTTCAAGGACCACAACCTTACTTAACTGAAAAAAAATGCGGTAAAGCTGAGTTAACGGCAAATCGTTTTATTGGAGCTAGACGACATTATGTTAAACAACTGTATAGTAAAATGCAAATAAAAAAAACTTGTACAAAACAATGCACTCCAAGACACCATCCGTAAGCTAACAACTCAAGACTAATTTAATCATAAATAGATGAGTTGGGTAAACTGCAGATTATCCTGGTTGCATAATATTATGAGATGAAGGATTATTGTAATATTTATTATTAATAGATTTACAAATTTTATGTCGATTGATAAGTGGAAATAACATAAATGTTTATGTAATTTGTATACAATCCTTTAATACAATAATCCGTATTGGGTCAATGTGGCGGACTATGGTCTGAACCATAGTTTCCCAAAGAGATCCCTACCGCCCGCAGACGATATTATACCGTATCTTAATATGGACGCAACATAACCATGGTATGCTTGAAGGACCGAGTCTCTATCTACAACTTTGATAAGCATACATAATGTACATATATGCATAAGTGTTGAGTGACCTAGGAACTTTGTAACATTTGTGTCTCCGATGTATGTCCTTTTGTACTCTACGTTTATCTTACTAGCTATTTTTCTTTTATTATTATTGTTTAACCAGTACAAAAACAGGTTTTGCCGTATTATATAAAAAATTAAAGTAAATATAATGTAAAAAACATATTATCTCAACTTAAAATTAAAAAGGACCAGATATCGTACCCGATTTCTGTCTGAATGGTAGTAGGTTGGTTAGGGTGGATAAATTCCGTTATCTTTGTCATATAGTTACTGAAAATCTTACTGATAATGATGACATTGAGCGAGAAAGGAGGGCATTGGCAATGCGTGGTAATATGTTGGCCAGGAGATTTGCACTCTGTTCAGATCAAGTTAAAGTAACGCTTTTTAAGTCATACTATCGAACACTATATACGTGTAGTTTGTGGGTTAACTGTACCAAACAAAATGATTTGAAGAAATGATTGAAGGACCGAGTCTCTATTTACAACTTTGTTAAGCATATATAATGTATATGCATAAGTGTTGAGTTTAGTGCCAATACTCTCCAATTGTGTTTTCCAGTTAATTTTGTCATCAATCTGTATACCTAGGAACTTTGTAATATTTGTGTCTTCCGTGTGTGTCCCTTTGTACTCTACGTTTATCTTACTAGCTATTTTTCTTTTATTATTATTGTTTAACCAGTACAAAAACAGGTTTTGCCGTATTATACGGGCTGTTGTTTAAATGGTGCAATCGCTTGTATGTCATTTAAGCTATGATGATACCGTTACTATTACCGGTCTCATACACTTTTACATAGATACGTATTATAATACAGTATTGTTGAAACTGATATTTAGTAACTTCACCCTTTGGAGTAGGTATGTCAAAACTTTATTAATTGCGATCAAAATCAAATATCGTCGTGTCTTGGCTAACAAATGCCTTCGAATATTCATTGATCTGTTAAACAGATATTACAATAGTGGAAACAAGGGCTACTCGTGCGTGCTCGTTTTCACACAAACTAAATAACCATAACACACCCTCAACAATAAAGAGATGTAATTAAAAAATATATTTTTTGGAAAAATGGCTAAATAAATCCTAATTTGGACTTTATTTTTTGGGCTTGTTTCCTTAACTTTATGTAACTTTTGTAACTGCCTCTGTGGCCGAACAGTTACTTTGAGAAATATTTGCATGGCCTACATTTATTTCTCTCGTGAGTTTGGGTTTAATTTGTGGTTGTCTATGTGTGTGTCCATGGCACTGTCAATGTGTGCGCGTTATTATTATATATTTATATGTGTTGAAACCATTGTTTTCTTAAAATAAAAATATTTATGCGTATTGTTCGCCGGTTCTTTTGTACTTGCCACGCGTTTGCCATTTTTGAGCGTCAGAATTGAGGCCGGAATGTGCCTACTACAAACAATTTTGTTTGAAGTACACACAGTGCACAATTCAATTTTTGCATTTAAAAAATCTCTGGCTTGCTCCCCTTCTCTCTGGTTTTATATTTCGCGCCCTATTTGAAATGCTAATACTGAAATGAAAGTTATGGTAGTCGGTATTTTATTTTTGTGCTGTAATGAAACCTTAGCGCGTCTTTCCGTGGACTTAATGCTGTGATAAAGCGCGTAATGTTAACTTCGTTTTATTGAGTTGTTCTTACACATAAGTTAGCGTCAGCTACTTATGGACACGTTGAAATTTAAATGCATTCACTATTAAAAAATAGTCATGTAGTTTATTATCTAAACACTTTAATAAATAGCACAGATTATTGAAGATCTATAGTTAAGTAGGCAATAGCGTTCATTTAATAGTTACCTCGCGTTTTTATTTGCGGCCTCTGCTCTAACCACAGGCTTGTGTAGCAGAGACCATTTTACATTTACCATTGGCACATCTTTTTCTTAACGTATCGATGACATACATTATACTACAGTGGCATAGAACTCAGCCACGCCGACTGCGTCACTAGCAGTCGCCATTAAATCCTCAAGCGTGCTGGTGTTAGGGCACGCAGGGCACGATATGAGGTGGGCCATTCCAGTTTGAGTCGCACCGCACAAGCAGTCCAGGTTAGTACCATCCGAAAATCCTCACCTGCACAAATTGTCCTTACTCCGACCAACCTGAGTTCGAAGCCTATTCAAGGACGTCCAGATCGGCCTTGATAATTCGTGTCCAGGAGGAAGACTCTCAGAAGACAAAGACATATTATTGACTGTATTGAATTTGGTTGTGTTCTGAAATTGAATTTGACATAATATATTGGCAATAATATAAAAAATCAAAGTAAATATAATGTAAAAAATATATTATCTCAACTTAAAATTAATAAGGACCAGATTTCGAACCTGATTTATGTCTGAATTGTAGTAGGTTGGTTAGGGTGCATAAATTCCGTTATCTTGGTCATATAGTTACTGAAAATCTTAGTGATAATGATGACATAGAGCGAGAAAGGAGGGCATTGGCAATGCGTGGTAATATGTTGGCCAGGAGATTTACACTCTATTCAGATCAAGTTAAAGTAACGCTCTTTAAGTCATACTATCGAACACTATATACGTGTAGTTTGTGGGTTAACTGTACCAAACAAAATGCCATCCGCGTTCAATATAACGATGTATATAGAGCTATGTTTAAATTGCCAACATACTGTAGTGCATCTGAAATTTTTTTGTTAGCACGTGCGGACGGGGTTGCTGCTGTGCTTAGAAAGAGGGTTTCTTCTCTTAGACAGAGAGTGCTAGATAGTACTAATAGCAATATAGCTGCTATAGCTCGTAGTTGCGACTCGTCCATACTGAGACATTGGATTGCAATTATTAATAATTAAGTGCCTATATATAATATTTAATTCTAATTTAATATTATGTAATTACATGGATTTGTTATGTCTGAAAGAAATGATTATTATTATTTATTATTATTATTAAAAGTAAAATTTACAATTAGTTGTGTGTTTATTTGTATGACGGTGCTTATGTGCGCGCGTATGTATGATAGATATTATAGACAACAGTTATTTTTTTTGAATGATTAAATTGGTTGATAAAAAAATAAAAATGGCGGCTGGTGACGGAAGAGGCATTCGCATTTCGGGAGCAGTTTCGGGAGCATCCGAATGGATGCTCCCGAAACGCTTTACTTGCCGCCATTGTTGCTATTTTTGGTACAATGCAAAATTTGCAATTAGGCTTGCTAATGAATCGTTGATTTTTTAAGAACAGTTGCTCATACCATAATAATTCAATTTTTACAGCTGTTAACACCGAGTCTTTTATTGGTTAAAATAATTACGTGACAACATTAGGGCGGTGCATCGGTTTTAACAATCTTTCAGATAGATATTTTTGAGATAGATCACTGTTCTTTTTTTATAATACCAAGTGACGGGACGAACTAGTCGTGCGCCTGATGGTAAGGGACATGCCTGTCCATAACAGTTGCAGTGCCACTCAGAGCTTTAAACCGCAAAGATCGACGGGGCACTGCCACTATGCCCGTCACCCTGAGAGATAAGTTGGCAAGTCCCATGTGCCTGTAATTTCACCAGCACCCTTAACGCTTCGAAACCGGAAAAGAGTAATGCTCACATTAATGGTTGGTGGCAGAAAAAGGTGTCAGTACTGTCCTGGACGAACTCTTTCACAAGGGCCTCTACTATTTGAAATGTAGTTAATGTCCCAAACAATAATTAAGGCATAATCTCTTCATATCCAATGTGTAGGTTTCGTCGCGTTGTTTTCTTCACCGAAAAGCTCATAATTCCGGGAACCTCTGAGATGCGAGAGTGGAGTCGGCTTTTGTTTAAGTGGTGGCAGGTCAAATCGTAAGGCTACCGCGGCTAGGGAACTTAATTAGCGGAAAAATAGGGTAGGTACAGAACTGTTTGATAATTGCTGTGAATCAAATCCGTTGTGTTTTCTTTTGACGGCCTTGGCAACTAAATGACTTCACTTCGACGCAGGGCCACGTTTATAAACGATCATTAAGGAGGGAAAAATTAATAAAGAAAGCTCGGCGGTTGTGCGTTGAACATATAAATTATTTACCAAATCCGTTATTTGCATAAAAAAGAGCTCGCTGACGCCCTGCGTAATTTGTGTTAGTGAAGAATGCATAAAAATAAAATAAAACAAAGAAAATATGTACTTTACCTTAGGTCTAGCGGAATTGTAATTCAGGGATACTTGTGCTAGGGATCCCGCTCTTCCACATTACAAACACAGGAATATCTAGAGTAATTGATTTTTCATCGCACTTGCTCGTAAACAGTATGATTGCAACTTGACTATAATGCCCCAAATAAAACCCTCTGGCCTTTTTTCTTTTCATTACAGCCATGGTCGGTTAGGAGTTTTTTGTTATTTGTAGCATGACATACTTGCTTATAAAGGTTAGGTTCAAGTTTAAACAAGGCTAATTAAGTTCAAAATTTAAACATTCGCTTGAATTACTTTTATTTTTTTAAATTAGTTTCTGTAAAAAAATTAGCAAATTTTTTTACAGCATTTTAGTTTGAGTTGTATTATCTATGGAAGAATAGCTAGCTGGCCATTTGTTGATAAAAAAAAACAAAAAACCTGCCATTTTCAAAATCCATAACTCTTGTGTTGTGAACCATAATTATTCACACAAGAAATAAACATTGTATTTATTTTCTCCTTAGTACACAATGTACTATTATTGAACAGTGATTTCAGATTAGATAATTTTAATACATATTAGTGTGTTTTGTACATAGTGTGTGTTTGTGTGAGTGTGTAATAGTGAATTATGCATGTGAATAATAAAGTAACAAAACTTTTTGGAGAACAGCCAATTTTACGGATTATCCAGGTACTTTAAAAAATAATTATGTTTCGTCATAGTGTAATAAATAATTCATGAAGAAGTTCGGTTTATTAATCTGTTTCAAGGATTGACTTACAATTATATGGACGTCGGGTCCGCGCTAAAAAGTGTCCGCACTTGTAAGGCGCTAAAATCGTATACAGAGCGCGACACTCCGCTTTAGTCTTCATTTGTTCGACTGACAGCGCGATACTGCGATGACATTACAATTTCAATTTCGAATAGGTTGACTTGGGACATTTTTTTCGTGGTTTTTGTATTAGACCCGTCGTCCATTTATTTGTAAGTCAATGGTTGCAAGTGGTGCTTTTTTAAATGGATGTTTGTGACGTGGACAACGGGTTGACTGCGATCTCTTCATGTCAGTTTTATAAATCTTTTGTCACTTTTGCTAATCAACCCTCTAGAGAATTAACCGGGGGTTGGTTATTTATTGCATTTCGATTTGCCATTTGTAACCGCATCGACTGTTTTAAAAATAAACAGCGTTGTTTAACTCGCACTGGATAAATTATTATACCCACAAATTGTTGACACTGATGCATTAACGCTTACTGCCTCTTTTAAATATAATGAGTGTTACAATCTATGGAAAAGGTTGGCCCATTGCAGGTTTTCCAACATTAAAAAATCTCATTAAGTGGATTTTTAGCTTATGCGGCGAATTCTTAATTGAATTGTCTTTTTATTTAAACGCAAAGATCTTAGAAGTGCTGCCACAGCGCCCATCTTCCTGTGACATAAATTGACAAGTCCCATGTGTCTGTAATTTCACCAGCACCCTTCTGAACCGAAACGAAGTAATGCTCACACTATGATGCCGAGTTCTTCGAGTATGGAGACGTTTGAGCGAAACTGTCTATGAGACCCCAAGCATTCTTCTCCAATACCACAACTCCAGAGCGTCTATCTTATTCCTTCTCAATTTTACGGAGCGTCCATATCTCTGCAGCACATTGAAATATGGGGAAAACTAGAGTTGGGACCTGCCGGATTTTGGTGACTTTAGTAATATTTCTATTCCTCCATATTTTATTTAGTCGGATCGCAGTCAAAGTTCAAGTCGAAGTGTAATTTTTTGAGCTACTGCTCGAACGTTGTGCCGACTTCCCTGAGAAGAACGAGCAAGAAACTCCAGGGATTGCTCTCTTAAAATAAACTTGAATGTTATAGAATACGCTTTGAACCATAATTGTGAAATTGGGAATCTAGACTCATGTTGTCTTTCCATACATCTTTATCTAAACACAAACTCTTCAATTTTGTAACATAACTTTTCAATTAATTTACTTTTAATGTAAGTTCTTTAAGTTTAACTTGGGCAATGATAATTTTAATATATGCTCCAGAATCTTATTTGTAATTATCAGAGTCTTATTTGTATTATTTGTAAGAACGTATATAGTTCCACATAAACGAATCGTTTGTCTTAGTTAAATGAGAACGTGGTACCATGAGTTTGGACTTCTAATGTTAATATTATGGATATCCTTTTTCTTAATGAAATTATGCATATTTTTTGTACATTCTTTATGAGGCATCCTCAGGAGCCGGTTGTTCGACACTCCAAAATTTTCAATGATAATCTCAGTACAGAGTCCTAAAAAAACCGACCTCGAAAGTACGTGGAATTACGTCTATTTGCTAAGTTTTATTGAAATATATAGTTTGCCATAATACAAGACTTGACACTGGAGATAATAAAAATCGGTTCTCACTACTCAAAGTATATTTAGAGAAAAACCGCCTTGAATTGGAAAAATAGCAAAATCAACCATTAAAATAATTGCTCCTTAAGTAA
>NW_020656077.1:8357850-8368255 GCF_003589595.1 Hyposmocoma kahamanoa
AATATGCGATGATTTTTTTCCTTCATATCGTCGCTCTGTTGATGTTTAAAATCGCAGTTTAAAAACGAATTTTATATTGCATTCTATTTCATGGAATTGCAATTTCGTGATCCTTCAATTCTTTCGATCGATTGAGTCTAACTCTCGTAACAACCTGGAATTTGCAGGTCGGATTCTCTGTTACACTGCCGCACCATACACGTACAATTTAAAAGTTCTCGAGTTTTTCCATTGCTAAACTCATTGACCTACCAATAAATGGACGTCGGATTCGCGCTAAAAAGTGTCCGCACCTGTAGTGCGTTAAAATTGCATACAGAGCGTCAATCGCGCAATAGTCTTCGTTTGTTCGAGTGACAGCGCGGCTGTCAATCATGCAGTATCAATATATGCACTACAAATAATAACTTATAAAAATTACTGCAGTAAAGTGTGAAAACAGGATTTTGTATCGTATTTTCACTAAACAAATATATTGTGTTATCATAGTTGTCATCTAAAAGTATTATTTTGTACGGTTTTATAGTATTTAATTTATATCTAACTGAATCGTAAATATAAATTACAAATGCACACGAAATAATGAAATAGCTAACTGTCCTTTTTCTACTCATTGCATGCGCAAAAGATGAAAAGAGACCTATTACGTCAGTTTCAAGAAGCTTATATAAACTTCTTGGTCATTTTCAATTGTTCGAACCACAAGCTATTGAAATATTTAGAACAAAGAAACTATAGAGTTGCTTTGATTTTAACCCTATTTTTAAAATGATTTTTTTATTAAGCGTTAGCAATAACAAAATATTGTTGTACTCGTTTTACTGCATTGGATTACCTATCAGAAGTCAGAAAATACATTTGCCCAAAATAACATTAGCTCGACTTTTCATAATGTGTTTTTACGAAGATTACAAAACTAAAGCTAAGTTTGTCTATGTAAAAAGCATCATAATTACTCGAAAACGTAACGGTTGTGTTATAAATCGTAATTACAGATATTTGAGTTTACGTTTAGTTACAATATCGGTACATTTCTTATAGTACACGCTTATTTTCACATTTGTAGTAATAATTGTATGTATGTATCTGTTCAACTTTTTATTATATCTTTAAGTGACTTTGTACAAAATTCGACATAATAATACCTATATATAAAAAAATTAATTACTATTTACGAGAAAGGCTATTCCATTACTCTTGTGTTCAAGTAATTTTCAGTCGAAGCTAAATATGGTGCATTTTGTTAAGTTTCCAGTAGAAGCTGAATATGGTGTTTTTGGGCCCTTAAATTGTAGTAAGCAAATTTAGGCAGTACTGCAATGACGTTACAGTTTAAATTAAATGTTTTAGTTTTTTATATTTCGTTACATGTCACTACGTTTGTACAGGTACCTCGGACAGTTTTTTCGTGGTTTTTGTATTAGACCCGATGTCCACGTGTTGATAGGTCAATGGCTAAACTGTTTTGTATTTTTTCTACTCCTGTACTTGAATCTGTCAATAATATCCCACAAATCATATAATCCATCAGGAAGATGGTTTAAAAAAACGAAACGTGTCGCCGCGCTAAATTGACACATTATACACATGACACATATTCAGTCCATCTCGACGTCGTCAATTACGATTATTTTAACCAATGAAAAGCTCGTGACCCATCTATAATAAAATTTTTCTGTTCCTGTAATTTAGTCTGTCAATTATAATTTTATAAACCATATCACAAAGGAGCTTTTTTCAACTCTGAACCAAAATTTTGTTGTCTGTGGTACTCCCTGCTGAACTGAAAAATGTCTAGTATTATAGTGGTGAGTCTCAAAAGAATATAGTCGTATTTTTATATAATCTTTTCTCAAACATGGTCGGAAATATTTGCATTACTTCTTTGACTTACAAATAAATGGACGACGGGTCTAATACAAAAACCACGAAAAAAATGTCCCAAGTCAACCTATTTAAACGTAGTGACATGTAAAGGAATACGAAAAAGCTAAAACGTTGAATTTAAATTGTAATGTCATTGCAGTACTGTCTAATTTTGCTTGCTTCGCTGTCAGTCGAACAAACGAAGACTAAAGCGTGAATGACGCTCTTTATACGATTTTAACGCCCTATAAGTTCGGACACTTTTTAGCGCGGACTCGACGTCCATATAATTGTAAGTCAATGCATTACTTTCAAAAAACGAACACGGAAAGTTTGTCTTTTATGGACCGTGTGACTTCTTCCTGGCCAATCCATTATTGTCCACTTCTCTAAACTTTTAAATCTATCTACCGAAAATCAACTATGTAAATAGGCAAAAGAAAATCCGGTCTCTGCAATAATGTACTATTAGATATTCATTGTGTTTCATTATTTTAAGTACTTGTAGAAAAATTATTGTACGCAATCAAAAAAAAAATTAGGCCTTAAAATGTTGTACCTATTACTTTGCCTGAAGACAGTATTCGACTTTAAAAACACTCATTATGCAACGATTGCATAAAATATTATTTCATGTTAATTATAGGAAATAGGATACTACACTTAGAATAATAACGCATAGAAACCTAGCCCGCACATGCTAAGTGAGGCAAATTGAAGCGCTCCCAAAGGGCCTACACGAGCGGGCGGGCCGTCAGTGCTCAAGGTCAACTTGCACCGCGAACAGAGCAAGAATTTTAGCTAAAAATGACGAAATGTGCGGTAAATGAGTGTAAAAATAGATACTAACAACACATTCCACAAGGAAGTAACGCGTTTCAACTTGTATTTTTATATAAATATTCACTAAAACCGAAAATTAACTTACTACTAAAACTAGCCTACATGAATTTGATTTTTGCCTCACTTCAGTTCGTTTGATATGAAACTATCATTCTATGCGTTATTATTCTAAGATACTACACTGATTTCTTTTTGTCAATATTGCGCATATTACTTTCTCCATTAAGTCCGGAAGTGTGTTTAGCTTTTTTAACGGTGAGTAAAAGAACACGTTGTTGAAGCAAAGTAATAAAGTAATTAAAAATAAGGCTAATTAGTATTTTTTATTTTTATGTGTGATGGTCATCCCTATCTAAACAAGTATTTTGAAATGGAATAGTTTATGTTACTTGGGTAGCATTGTCAGTCGAGAGTTACACTGCTACTGTCACAAGCGAATTTTATCAAAGTGTGGAAAAGAAGGCAAAACAAAAGATGAATGGATCGTGTCAAAGATGACATGGATAAGAAAGGTGTGAGTAAGGAATTGACAGCTGGTAGGGGAGAGTGGAAGAAAAATACACGTTGTGCCGACCCCATCTAGCGTGGGATAAGTACAGGAAGATGATGAAGAAGGTTAAATTTTGAAAAACAGCTCAACCTGAGATTTTTAAGCTGGATTTACATTTGTCTGACGTGTCGTGTCATGACGCGTCACAACGGTATCGGTTTCATACATTTATTATGGTTAGATTTATATTAGTTTGATGAGTTTGAGTAGATTGTTGCAAACTGACATGACGGCTTGTGCTGTGTGTATGAAACCGATACTATTTTGACGCGTCACGACACGTCACGTCAAACAAATGTAAATCAGGTTTTACCTTTGCATCTACATGCGTAATTTCAGATGTCAAAGATCGAACAATTAGATAATATTCTTTCGATTAATCCTCATCAAAGTTTAGAAATCTTATGACCAAAGCTATGAAATATGAAAATGAGTATCGATTATTGATAGAACTGTGTATAATGTATAGCACTCCGAAATCAATATCGTTATTAAATGAAAATCTCGCGTTATCGAATTTAAAATTTTCCGAAACTTTAATTACTATTTCCCGGAAATTAACTTTTCGTCACTAAGACTGTATTAACTTCAATGTGAGTATGTAGATAATAAATCTGAAAATACAAGTAGCTGAAATAAAATATTGGAAATATTGATTTCAAGATAATGTAACGTTTTGTAAAATGATGTTAACACTTTCATGGACTGTACTTAAATAGGGGGCTCGAACCTGTGTGTGTTCATATCTAATACTAGATCATAAGTTATTTTGTTTAATAACACTATATGGAGTTCACAACTCGACGTTACTTTTTTGTGTGAATGTTACGCGATTGATGATTCTTTTTTTGTTGGAAGTTTTAAGTTTTGACCTCATTATTGACCTTATTTAAATTTAAAGAAAGTATTCCACTATTAGGATAAATCTCGTTTCGCGCGCTTTCCGGTAATCGATTGTTAACTTCGCAGTTTTAGTTTGTATGTGCATAAAAAAGACAAAGCAAAGTTTAAAGTCGGTTCCTTTTTTTTTAATAAAAAAATACTTTTGAATTTTCGTTTTTTCTTACCTTCTCGTATTTCAAAGTTTCAACCGCTTACATACGTTATTCTTGTTAGTTGTTTTCAGTACCCCTTTCAGGTGTTAATGGAATATTTCTATCGTTACAAAGACAATAAAACTTTTTAAACCTTAAAGAGGCAAAAGTTAAAAACATGAGAAGGATTTAAAAAAAATAAATATATTAACGTGTCATTTGTAAATATCAACTGTCATCAATTCTCGCCATGTTTTTGTTTTCTGTACTGTAATTTGCTGTCTGAATAAAAACGTTCGATTCTTCTTTGTTTATGTTTCGTCTGATTCTAAAAATCCAAAGTATAATAAATGACGCTGAGTCCCGCCCCCGCAGCCATTTCAATCATAGAACTTTTAAATTGCAGCAAACGCTTTTTTATTTTTATTTTTTTTGAGATATGGCCAAGTATATATAGTAGTACCTATGTACGGCCAAGAGCACCTCTAGCCTGACAATTTGAAGTTTGTCTTTATCCTGAACGAGATGAGTTAATACATAATTTTTAACCGACTTCAAAAAAGGAGGAGGTTCTCAAATCGTCTGTATGTTCTTTTTTTTGTATGTATGTTACGCGATAACTTCGGTATTTGTGGACCGATTTTCATGTATCTTAAATTTTTGGAAAGGGGGTACTTCCATAGTGGTCCCATTTCATTTTGAAAAATAGCATCCACCTCGAAGGTGGCTCACGCATGAAGATTCATTTTTATAAATACCGCCTAACTTTAATTTAGGAGCAATTACTATAATGGTTGATTTTGCTATTTCTCCAATTCAAGGCGTTTTGTGTGTGTGTGTGTGTGTGTGTGTGTGTGTGTGTGTGTGTGTGTGTGTGCGTGTGTGTGTGTGTGTGTGTGCGCGCGCGCGCGCGCGCGTGAGTGAGTGAGTGAGTGTGTGTGTGTGTTTATGTGTGAGTGAGTGAGTGAGTGTGTGTATATGTGTGTGTGTGTGTGTGGGGGGGGGTGTGTGTGTATGTGTGTTAACCTGTTGCCATAGATTAGGAAAGTAGTGTTTTTAAAGCAAGTGTTCTAATAGATCTTCGGTTTCCTCATACGATTTCGACTGTAGTCATTTTGATATAACTTTTTGCAGTCTCTATAAGTTTTGATGTATATTTCTAATTCCTTATTCATTAAATTTTACAAATGGGCCGATCGTTTGCTGAATTGTCTGTTTGCAAATGTTGTAAAGTTTGCAAAGGAAAGAACTTATTAAATGTACAAAGGAGTCCGCAACAGTCCCATTGTCACCAAGACGTTACAATCTGATAAGACGATCCCATAGGAATTGAAAAACGCTGATAACTTAAGTTTTGAGGTCGGTCATGTTTTTCCATGAAAAAGTTACTATTATTCATATATATATACATTATTGTTCAATATTTAAGTAATAATGTGATTGTGACTGCGGATTATATAAAATTATCGTAGTATTTAATATAACACAAGAATTCATCAGAATAATAATTAAATCTTCTCATTTAAATGTGATTTTATTACTTTATCGGCACCATTAATAAAAAACGTTGGCTGACAGACCGGGGATTATTAATAATCCCTCTTAATTAATTCGGAATCGAAGCATTTACGTCGTTTTATTAATATTTCGTGATATACACAATTAATGTCATCTTCATTTGAAACACTGCTACCGTCAATTGTTTTGAGTATGTTCAGATTAATTCTGAGAAATAGGTGAACTGGAAAGAAATAATCTTTTTTTATTTTCCTATAAAAGAAGACCACATTGAAGTACGATTCAATGAATTATTTTTTTTATACAGTAATTTTCTAGTCATGGTCAGTCATGGTAGTCTAATGATTTAACCGATAGTCGAAGTCCAAGTCAAAGAATCTTTCCATACATCTTTATCTAACACGTAGTCTGCAATTTTGTAATATGACTTCTCAATCAAAGTATTTTTAATATAGTTCTTAAACTTAGGAAATGATAATATTAATATGCTCCTGAATCTTATTGTAAAAATGTATACAGTTCCCCATAACTGAGTCGTTTGCCTTGGTTAAACGAAATCGTGGTACCATGAGTTTTGACTTGGCTCTAAGGTTACTATTATGGATGTCTTCTTTCTTAATGAAATTATGTATCTTTTTACGGGCATAGAAAATATTTGCGTAAATGTACTGTGATATCACAGTCATGATACCAGTCTCCTTAAACTTTTCTCTGAGAGAAATATAATAATAAATACACTGGATGTGCTCAGTGAGCGTGACATGTATGTGAACAGCACGCGGAGTTTCACATACATGAGCTCATTCCGTCATTGTCGCTTTGTACGTTATGCGTTGTGTCAATCATAGATATAGAAAAAAGGGGAGATATGCAATGACGCTTTGTAAGATCGGGTACCGATGTCGCCACTTTTTAGCTTGTGTGCAATTCAAACTTTACGCTCTATTATCTACTACCATAACTTAAAGATTTTGATTGGGTAGGGCTTGAAACGTGAAGACGACGTAAAACAATTTTAAAATTTAACAAAATTAAACTTACAGCCACTTGAATAAGAGTTATATTACAATATTTCAGTATTTTTTCATCCTGGTTCAGTCATTCACCAATAGGTGGCGTTTTAGTAAAAATACTACTAGTATGTAATAGCTAACTATACATTAAGAATTCACGGAGCCGTTTTCACCCGCGTCTGCCGAGGGACCGCGGCATCTGTAGAATGTAATAGTTAAGTATGTAAAATTAGTAGCACATTTCACGGCGCGTTTTACGCCTGTAGTGGTGACGGTTGCTCGCGGTTGCCGCGGTGGGGTACTAGTAGAACCGCGCAGGACGCGATGACCTGCGTGCTTGGCGGCCGTCGTCGCCAGCACTCTTTGGCGGTCGGTTCAGGCGCAATGTGCGACTTGCAATCAACTCCCACTAACGTCGCGGTCCGTTCCGCAATCGCAACGGTTTCGTGCCCGCAACCGCGGCAGCTACGTGCCCGCACAAACGTGCAGTGTCGTAAGTATTGAAATAAAACCGCTGTCTAGCAGCACCGGCGGGCGCGGATGGAAACCGCTCCGTGAATTGTTAACCTTATTGACCTTAAACTGACGCTACTCAACGAGTGATGTGGTCATACCTAATCGATAATTGGAAACCATGTTGCTGTTTTTAATATTTAAAAAAATATTCCATTTTTCATACTATATCTACACTGGTACTGGTGTATTATTAAATTAATACAAATTATTATTATTTTCTTAATGGCGGCCTTGGACCAGTGTCAGTTTTATAAGAATAGTATAAAAAAAGATAAATATGGCGACCGCCGTCCGGTGTCAATTTTCCATTATACGTTACCACGGGTTGGTGAAGCTGTCACTGTCAAGAGTAAAGTCAATAAAGAAAATTATGTTGTTTTTTATGAAGGATTTATGTAATTTTCTACAATTGTTTCTATTTTATTTAGAAGCCGATTTTATTTTATTTATTTTTTAAATACATTTGCTATGAAAATTAAAACAAAGTCAGAAATAGTAATAAGAAAACCAATCTTTCGATTTTCCTGCAGGTTCAATCCAACCTTCTTTTATTTTGAAGTCATTGGAAAAACTTAAAAATTAAAAACACTACGTTTAATCTACGAGTATAATGGAATTTAAATATCTTAAATATCTAAAACACATAAATTGTTCTTCAAGCAACAGCAACCTCCAAATTGACATGAAATTAAAACGGTTTTCCGAAATATGAGCTGTGTTAAAGTTACTCGACATGTTTTGATGAACTAATTATCTCGAATTCAGCGTCGTTCAGCTATTGACCGCTAGATGACAGTACATTGACTGAAATTTCCATATAAAATCGAAACGTCGTAACTTGCAATAACAGAATTTGTTACATCTTTTAAATTTGAAACTACGACCAATCATTATTAAGATTTTATTTTGTGAGTTTTAGTAACAGCGGTTCGAATATCATTTGGTTTTTTTCTTCCGTTGTTTGACCTACTAGTCTCTGAAGCTGTTGTTGTCTGAAGCAGAGGATTATGGGTTCGAATCCATGCTTGCATCTTTGTGTTTTTTTTATGTGTGAAATTTGCAATGAACGCCAGACCCAGCGAAAACGGCAGAAACTTACAACAAGCCAGCCTTTCTTACCAGAAACTATAAAATAGTTTGTGCAAGTGGATTCTGAAAAGTTCGAGAGTTGGATGTGGAAAATTGTATGTAACGAAATAATTTTTAATATTATTTTTTGTACCAAAGCCTTGTATCATGTTTGGGAATTACTGTTTTGTTAATAAATGTTAAGTATTTCATATATAATTTATATTTCCCCGGTGATTATACAATATAGTATTGAAATCAAAATTTTAAGTGGTCTCTATTAAAAAATATGCAAGAAATAGAAGATGGAGAGATATATTTACTTGTAAGCACGTACGGTAAATACAGTTTACATATGTAAGATTACACTTATAGTTCAGCGTGATGCGCCACTAACTGGCATACAAATATCAATAGCAAATATTGTATACATTGTCCGCATTTATTCTTAAAGTTATATTACATTATATAATTAAAAATCATATCGTATTAAATTATATAATTATTATTATTTTTTGATTTATGATTTAACAAAAAAAGATATAGAGCGTCACAGGCTTCAAAATTTAAATGTCGAAAACTCATTTACATTATAAAAACAATTTGTCACGTAGTATTAGCAATTCAAATAGTACTTTCTTAAATCTAGACGTAGGTCACAATTTTTATATCGTCAGTCGTTATAGGAATTCCTTTGAAAACATGTAGTAAGTAGTGTGCATTTGTCGGTCCAACCGATAGGGATATCGGGTTAAAAAAAGGAACATATTTGAATTAAATAAATAACTATGTTTTGAAGAAATGGTTTTGGCCGTATTTTGAAGTTAAATACTCCACTGACTCATTTTTTAATTGCCGTAGAGCTCCTTGTGAAAGGGTTCATCCTGGGAAGTTTTGCCACCTTACGTATTTCAGCCGCCAAACAGTAATGTAAGCTTTACTCCGTTCCGGTTTAGAACCTTCCAGAAACAGCTGTAAGCCGAAAAAACAGCTCTACTGTTGTTTTTAAAATATACTTTGATGAATATGAATTAAATAAATAAATAATACCAAACTGTGACCTTTTTCGGCCTACTAATACAGCAAATAGCTACTTTTGTCCATAACAACTCAGAAAAGTTTCAGCGTAATGGGATTAACTCGAGGTACACTGCGCAGCAACACACTTTAAAGACCTTAAACAGATTCCGTCCAAATTAACCAAGTCAGAACAGTCTGTCTACGTAATAGGAGCACTGTATACAATAACATACCGTATGACATCAAAGATGTAGCTTCACCGTTTAGTTTTAAGATTAAGTCATCCGCTCACGCGATACATGCAGCCGTAGACGCATACCACACCTAGAGGTGCCGGTGATGATTTTATACCGATTTATCGGACATCGAAGTTATAACAGGTAAAAGGACTAATATTAATTGCTATTTCGGTAACTACTCTAGCAAACCAGAAAGTTTTTAATGCGTGGGTCTGTCATTTAAAAAAGTAAACAACTTCAAAAAAACGTCACGACAATCGTGTGTGTTATTGTTTGGTTAATTCACCAGAATTCGGTGTTTATTTATTGAAAACATACCGTAAGTAGCGTTTTTTAAGTTTACCCTGAATATAAATGTTTATAAACTATACTTTAAGGAGTAATTTCATGGTAAACGTTACAACCACTCAAACGGAATATTATCATATTTATCCAAGTACACCAAAAATTTCATTAGTGCTTTTTAAGTGCAGGATTTGCGGTGTATTACTGCATTTTATTTGAGATGTTTTTGTTGCTAGTACGGAGGGTATTTATTTACCAATGCAGAATAATAGTTTTTATTTATAAAAACTTGTATTTAAACTGAATCCTTTTCTATTTTGCGATACCAAATAGCCGCATTTGCGGTAGGAGGAGCGCATCGCGTGAGCGGTTAAAGAAGTGGCTACTAGAAGAACAATTCTATGACTTTAAAGAATTCCTTATTTCTTAAAATCAAATGTCACAATGTAATTT
>NW_020656077.1:8368355-8388269 GCF_003589595.1 Hyposmocoma kahamanoa
TTATCTTTGATTATTTGATATTGTACACATTTTTTTTATGACATGTAATGCAATGTAAGTGTGACTTATAATGCATTGTGCACACGGAGCACGGGGCACACGCCACGTATGCTGACTGATCTGTAAAAAACCTGCATCAGCAAAAACCCTGATGTCTACGAGAGTCAAAGAATAGCCGAAATACTCTGACAGAATTTAGAAAACTGCGTTAGTGCCCCCCGATAATCCTCGAGGGCATTCAAAAATTCGTACTGCGTTCGCAGCTTGCTTGCACGGAATATCAAAATAAAAGAACAACATAATCCCGGAAGAAAGGCGGAAGATATTTTATTAAACATAACACTTCGCAGCCATTGATATATAAAGCAAGCTGTTTCCGTATCCCTTGATGGCCTGTTAGATTCGTTAACTACTTTTTATTACGCAATCGGAATATTTTAGTAAGTGCGTAGAGTAAATATATTATTGTGCCTTTTGGAGAAAAAGTAGCGAAGACACTGTAGAGCTTCTTGTGAAAGAGTTCGACCAGGGATGTACTGCCACCTTAGGATAAGGCTGCTGGCGGAATTATAATTACATAACGTTGCCGTACCTTCTCAAACTCGTACCTTAAAGCACAAAGTTAAATGAAACGCTATAAATGGATTTTATATACAAATTTTGCAGGCTGATTTCATTTTTCTTTCATATTCACATCTGGCTTTTACCTATTCTTAAAGTAACGCATCCAAATTAAAACCTTTAACAAGAAATTTAAAAGAAATAGATAGTTTTGCTGCCTCCTGAATAATCGCTCTTTATAAGATACGACTTTAACTGCCTCTGTGGTATGACCTACATTTGTTTCTCTCGTGAGTTTGGGTGTAAATTGTACTTGTCTATATGTGTGTCCATGGCACCCGCGACACAGGGTTTCCCTAGTGCGGGGCTATGTTGAGTGTGTGTGTTATTATAACAAAAAAAATATATTATTATAACTCTGAGAAAGTAAGGCATGAGTCCAATGTATTGTACACACCAAAATACAAACGAATTGATAACCTCCTCCTTTTTTGAAGTCGGTTAAAGGGAGGTTAAACGGGACTCGTTAAAACATAAATAATATTGAATAACTTTCAAAGAACTTGGAAATAGGCTGGAAACACAACAACGCCATTTAAAAGTTTAAAATTCACTAATATGCAAATTTCCCTTTGTATTCGGTGTGACCACTTGACTATTAACTTCACTGGCATGAATTTTAATTCGCGAATTCAGCGTCGAGGTGATATTGGATTTTTAACTTACAATAGGATTTAAATACCATTCTACCCTGCGCCTTTGAAGCACACGTTTGATATTGTTGCGGTGTGATTGGTGAAATTCACAGAAATCACGTAGGAACTATTCTCATATGAAACGAAAACTCACTCTACCAGTTAAGCTGTCGTATAACATTTACGTCCGGGATATAATTAAAGAAATTTTCTGTAGTATGAAGTTTATTGAAAACGGTGTTTTACATAGATTTAGTATATGTATATGGATATACTAAATCTATGATGTTTTACTATCACGATATTAATTTTTTTTTGTGAAGCTATGCTAAGCGAATTTTTATATGCGCTTGTTGCAGGTTTTTATTTTTAATGAATTGTCTGAAGAGCTAACAAATTATTTTTGGCAATATTTCTAACCAAGTTTTTTAACAAGCCGTCGTTAAAATTTGTTTATGAACACGAGTTTGAACGTACTGTGCCTCTATTATGGGATTACAGTGACAATTCTCGCTAACGATTAATATGTCTATGCTAACGACCGCGTAAAATATTTGTGTCACAGATAATTTAATGCTTTACTAGTACAGATACTCAATCTCATACAAAAAATGTAGTAACTCTGCTTATTCGGATCCTTAATTTGATTCTTAACGGTGACCAAAGATGGTACCAAGTAAACCCCGATGCGATTGTAACGATATTCGAAAAGGCCAACAGCTGACAGCTATTACAATATTGTCAAAGTTATTTATTGATTATACATAACATTGATTATATTATATACAATAACGTAATATAATAAAATCGCAAAGAGGCTGAGTTAGTTATTTTTAATATATTAAAATAAAACTCAGTGCTAAAAAGTTACTTAGTTTCGAGAGTAAATTCAAAGTAGTGCCATCTATACAATTTATTGCAGAGCAACAAATCAAAAAGTATACCTTTAACAATCCTTCAAACCTTTTGTAATCTTTTCAACAACAGTTTATTGTTTCCAATGGAAAGAAAGAAAATAATGGTAATGACATCAAACTACATTTGTATCAAAACCGGTGTCGCCACACGCACACATTTGAAAACGTAATTTTACATTAGTACTAAGATAATATAATTTTGATTGGTTAAAAATTATCAAACGAAAATAGACAATAATAAAAAAGTTTTGGTAAAAAAAATTGAAAGTTATTTGGATCTAATAAGGTTTTATTATTACTAGTCACATAGAAGCTAAGAATCCTAAGAACATAAACTTCTTGGACCTAAAGCAAAAAGTTGACAATTTACAGATAGGGATGTGACATTTAATTGATATCGACATTATGTTTCATAGCTAGCGGAATATTGAACAAACCATTGCTTTATACTTGCTATAATTAGGGTTAATCACGGAGTATATGGAAACGGCATTTAAAGCAACTTCTCCGAGAACGAGCGTAGCTGACTTTTATACGCACACATTTGTTACCAAATACGCATAAAGTTTTACTACACGTAAATATTAATTGATATTAGCTACACAGGCGTGTGCGTATACGTAGCTACATGCTACCATCACAGTATTAATTATTTATTATATTGTCATCGTACTTTCATTAACCTACTAGAATTCAAGTCAATCCGATCACAGGAAGGGTTGAAATATTAAAACATAATCATCATAAAAATCTTAATTCTCCCTGGAATACGATATATTTGTATAACAATTACCTCTTTCTGAACTGGCTGAACATGACTACACCTATAGCGTCGACGAGCTTGTCAGGAAAATGAAGATACTTATTTCCGAAGGCAAAGAAGGGAATCATTTGTTTCATGAAAACTTGACGAAAAATAACTGACAATGCTTTAGAAATGTTTTCACATTTGTATGTGGTCTATAATTTGTGAGGACGACTCTGAGTTTCTTGTCCACTTGACTAACCAAATGATTTATTTCTCAATAAATTTTTCGGTTGCTATTCATTTATGTATATAGTTTAATGTGATGTCATAAAGTGCCTATAGCAAATGGTGCTACGTTTAGTAGGTGCCCAGCTTTTACTGCCTCTTACTTCAGCCCATTTCTCTTTTAAAAAGGATTCGGCGGGAAACTAAAAAAAAATCAATACAAAAACTGCAAATGTAAATCATGCCTGTGATAAAACTTAGAACTCAAACGGATGAAGGTGACGTATAATAAGCAAGTAGTTAGATAGGAATCATGTAGATAAGGGAAAGAAAACCACGAGCTTACGTGCAATGTAAAATGATCGATACTGTATCTCTTCTATCTATATTTCCTTTTTTTCCATTAATATATCGGATTTATTTAAATTAAAAATTTTAAAAAACTATTGCGAGTGTTGGGACCAAACATTTAAGTAATCAAAATTGGTAGCTTTTAAATACCTGTAAACAATTTACGTTTACACATTGGTACCGCCATAATAAAGAAAATGTTACACTAAACCAAAACCGGGTTTCTAAATACAGAGTTTCTACATATCGATAATTTGATTACAACACGCGGACCGAGTACTAAGTGTAATACGACGCTAGTGCAAGCAATTCATTGAGCGTCAGTCGAATTGTTCTTTTGACGGCGGCGATGGCTAGCAACCAATGTATATTGTTATTGCCGGGTTCCAAGAAAATAGTTTTGTTTCGGAATTACAGTATTGTACTGTTCAAAATATTAGAAAATACAGAGTTTTAGTACTTACCGATAAAATGAAATCACTCCCGGGGTATTTTTTAAACTTTGGCTTCATACGCGACATGATATAATGGCACAATTCCGTATATTTCTATTTTTTCCACAAAATAATCATGTATCACATTTGAACGACGACTGACGCGCTGTTGACACTCATAGGGACCCCGCCCACCAGTTTATTACTAGTATTTATGTGGTCTGTGCTTTCACCTATTTTAATACTTGTCAATTTATTTTAATTGGACATTAATAAAATGTTGTTTAAGTATGTCTTATTAATGCCTCATGCAGCAGTGTCTGAAATCAGGTTGTGTATCATGATGATGAATATCTCATGCTTCAAATTTTCGAGATTTTCGAAATTTCGAGAGAAAATATAAAAAATAAAAAAAATAAAAATGTAGGTATACATAATTTTAATAGTCCAAACTCATGGTACCACGAATTCGTTTAACCAAGGTAAACAACTCCTTTATGGGGAACTATATACGTTTTTACAATAAGATTTCGGAGCATATATTAAGATTGTCATTTCCTAAGTATAAAAACTACATTAAAATACTTTCATTGAAAAGTCATATTACAAAATTGAAGACTACGTGTTAGATAAAGATGTATGGAAAGACGACATGGATCCAGAATCCACACAAATTTGATTCAAAGTGTATTCCATGGCATTTAAGTTTATTTGAAAAGAGCAATCCCTAGAGTTTCTTGCTCGTTCTCCTCAGGGAGGTCAGCGTAGTGAACGAGCAATAGCTTAAAAGTGACGTTTTCAAGTGTAAATTTATTTTACCTATGGAATAAATGATTGACTGACTGACTTTGACTTTGACTTTGACTTTGATTTATCAATGTGTCGGCATCTATAGTTTTAAATATGTACTGAAGTTAGTTTGAATGAATTAATACCCCAATTTGTGTATATAAAATGTTGTTTCTTCTTGTGATCGCTAGAGGCGCTGTATAATTTGCCATATAAAATTGTGAAGTAATTCACGCGGTCGCTAGCGATAACTGTCACAGAAATCTCATGGTAGAGGCAAAGAGTGCAGTGGAGTCATCGAGTATATAAGAAATAGAGACGAAATAAGGGCCATATATTCCTGGTAACACATTAGCGATACAGGTCTTTTAAACCACTCCCGTTTGCACTGAAATATATACTGGCCAACTATTGACCTATGCGTACGTCGCCGCATATTCCAAAAAATATTCTGTATGTATTGTAATAAAGATAATATCTCTAACAATGCCGTGCTGTTCTATTCGATGGTGTGGGAACAACAGCAAATCATCTAATTACACAACAAACGGAATCACATTTCATCGGTAATTAAATATTAAATATGCAATTTTGCAATTTTCGTCCATTATAGCAAAGCTCAAGTTAACTGTTCGATTTGAAGTGAAACAGTTGACGACACCCATTGACAGCACCCGTCAATTGTTTCGAACTCGGGCTAGCCAATCGGAGCTCAGTTGTCACAGTAATGATAATGATATGGCATAATAGTTTTCAAACAAATTAAATGACATTTCGTCTCTATTTCTGGTTATATACTCGATGAGTGGAGTACAGCGAAATCGTCAATAAGTTTTCCCAAAATATGAAACCGCAAACGTAAATATCAGTAGTACGGCATTTGCGAGCGGCTCTTGTCCGTCAAAGAATCGCATTTTTCATAGACCACAACTTTAGTGTCGTTCCTGCAGTAATTCGTTTTGGACATGGCAAATGGACAAATATTCCGGAAATTCTGTCACATGTGTATGTGTAGTTTTCGTGACTTGATCTAGATTGTTGCATTATCTCTCAGCTTGGTCTGAAATAGAATCTTTTTAGCGGAGATTTCTTTCTAGAGCACCATAATTTCTTCTCGTTATCCTGATTAGGATCGTTGGTTCTAAGTATTGCTCTCGGGCGTTGTTGCTCTGTTTTTCTTTGCTCTTTCCGACCAACGCCTGTTTTAATGTTCTGATTTAAGAAAAGATATTCTAATTAACGGATAAAGACTTGGATTATGTTTTTATGTTTTTTTACACTATAATTTTTCTCGGTCGGTTTTTTATTAAAAAAAACCGACTTTACAATTTTTAGTAGAGCTCCTTGTGAAAGAGTTCATCTAGGGAAGTACTGCCCGTCGAGTCAGGTCCACCATTGACGCCATTGCACAGTGGCGGACGAGGCGGTGAGCAATCGCGAAGTGCTCTTGACATCGCCTACGCCTTCAACACACTGCCATGGTCCACCATGCTAGAGGCGCTGAAGTTCCATTGCGAGCCCGAGTATCTACGGAAGATGGTAGAGTCCTACCTCTCCGACAGAGCCGAAATATTTGGTGGCACGACATTGGTGGCGGGGGGAGCCTCCATTGCTGTTAAGAGTACCATGAAGTACCTCGGACTGGTCCTTGACAGTCAATGGAGGTTCGAAGAGCATTTCCGGCTCCTAGCTCCAAATCTGGTGGGTACAGCTTCCGCCCTGAGTATGCTTTTGCCGAATGTGGGGGAGCCGAGCGCCAACTACCGACGCCTGTATACAGAGGTAGTGCGTTCGATGGCTATGTATGGAGCGCCCATATGGGCAAATAGCCACACCGCTCAAGGCAAGACCCTTATGCGGAGACCGCAGTGAGTCATAACGGTCAGGGTGTCGAGAGCATATCGCACCACCTCTTACGAGGCGGCATGCGTCATGGCAGGTACCCCACTATGGGATCTGGACGCAGAGGGGCTGTCAGCTTTCTACAGTCGGCAGAGCTGAGGGCCGAAGGGGAGGAGCCACTTCTGGAGCACATTAATCGATGTCGAGCCGAGATCTGGCCACTGGACCATCGGAGCGATTCGACCAGTCCTGGCAGAATGGGCGGATCGATCCTGGGGAGGCATCTTCTACCACCTTGCGCAGGTTCTGACGAGCACGATTGCTTCGGCAAATACCTGTGCAATGTGAGACGAGAACCGACGACCGTATGCCATCAGTGTGGCTGCGCCGAAGACACGGCCCAGCACACACTGTAGACATGCCCGGCGTTAGACGAGCAGCGGTCAACCCTGACCGCAATGGTGGGGCACGACCTATCCCTGTCGACCGTGGTGCGAGATATGGTCGGCAGCGAGAGGGCGTGGAGTGCGGTGGCCTCCTTCCGCACCGATATATTGTCGCGGAAAGAGGCGGCGGAGCGGGAGCTAGAGAAAGACCCTTCCTCTCATCCTATGCGCCGCAAACGTTTAGGGCGCAGGCGGCTGGCCTATGCCCGCCATGCCTGCCGCCCTGACAGTGAACCCTGTGTGGCAAAACGGGGGCTTTGTCACTCACTGGGCAAGGGTTCACGGGTTGGTTGGCATGCCAAGTATTCCCGGCATGCCACAGAGTGGGGACGGTAAAATCTCCCAGAGGTGGGTCCGCAGTCGCGGACAACCGCAGGCGGGGCCGTGGATCGTAAACCACTTGGCCACAGCCCTGTCCCATGCGGAGTGTGGGAATACCCGGGGGTTTTTAGTGAGTAGGAGTCTCACATAACCACGGCGCCTCCCCGTGACGCGGTGGTATCCATGATGGACTTTCCCCCGGAAAAAAAAGGGAAGTACCTTACCCGTTTCTGCCGCCAAACAGTAATATCAACGTTACTGTGTTTCGGTCTTTAAGGGTAAGGGTGCTAAATTATAAGCACATGGGACTTGTCAAGGTACGTCTCAGGGTAACGGGCGCAGTGGCAGTTATCCTCAGATCTTTGCGATTTTAAGCTCTGAGTGGCCTGCAAGTGTTATGAACGGGCGTGTAGCTTTCCATCAGGCGCACTGCTTGTTCGTCCCGTCACTTGACATTAGAAAAGAAAGTTAGTTTTGCTATCCCTGTATTCTTTACCATGGTCTCCATTAGGACAACTGAATTTATCTTTGAGAGGTCTACTCAAAAAAAAAAACGAATAATGTATAAATACACACTCAATTGTGCCCCCGCTAGGGAAACCTTGTGTCGCGGGTACCTTGGACACGCAAACAGACAACCACAAATTACACCTAAACTCACGAGAGAAATAAATGTAGGCCATACAAATATTTCTCCCGGCCCGGGAATCGAAATGGGACCTCAACGTGGCAGTCCGGTCACGGAGGCAGTCAATATGAGCCCAAACACAAAGTAGTTGCTGTACAATAAAGGAGTGCTTCTCATGTCTTCCATCAAGTGATCAGTTCTACATCACGATAACATTCTGCTTTCATTGGAATTACATCTATTGTAATTGCCAAGTTTTTATACGTCTTACAGCTCCTATCAGGCGAGGCTTTAGGCCATAGTCCGTCACCCTGGCCTAATGCGGGTTAGGAACTTCCTCGACGTGCAGGTTTCTTCACGAAAAGCTCATGGTAAATTACAAATAAAATTTCGCACATGAATTCCGAGAAATTCAGATGAGCGAGTCTGGATTCCAACCCACGGTGAAATTCAATACAATACATTCATCCCATCACCTTTAGAGATTTTTTTTTTCAATTTAGAATGGGATAACTATTGAAGTACCTCCTTTTCAACAAAAAAGAATCATCGAAATCATACAAATCTAGAAAACTCGGACCCACTTGGGATGTTGCTTGTGCACTAAGTCCGATTCCAATCCGATAAAATACGAGTATCACTTGTACCAAGAGATAAAACATCGAGTACAACCAGAAATGGAGACGAAATGTCATTTGATTTCTTTGAAAACTATTCTGCCATATCGTTACGGTGACAACGGGCCAGTCCGATTTCGGAACAATGGACAGGTGTCATCAATTGTTTCACTTCAAAAGGACCACTTTAACTTGGACGATAATTGAAAAATTACATGATTTAATATTTAATTACCTATGAAATGTTATACCGTTTGTTTTGTAATTAGACTTTTACGGTTTTTCCCACACCACCGAATAGAACAGCCCCTATATTTAGAGGTATTATCTTTATTAGGTACAATAAACACAGAATATTTTTGGAATATACGGAGACGTACATACAGGTCAGTTGTTGACGCTGTACTATTTCACCTCTCTAATTTGTGGTTTCGGCGCAAACGAGGGTTGATAATTAAAAGTAATATCAATACCATTTGACTGATGAGTTGCCAGAGATGAATGGCCCTTATTTCGTCTCTATTTCTGGTTATATACTCGATGAGACGATCCTTATGACATTTCGAACCGTCATTTCTCGTATTCGGATCCGATACGAATCAGTACAGAGCAAACGCTCTAATCGCGTAACGCGTAACATAAAAAAAAACAGTCGATTTGAAAACCCCTCGTTTTTCGAGATCGCTTGAAAAGAGAATTTTTGATTGGATGTCGAATCATCCGCATGTTCACGGTCATCGACCACAGAGTTGATATCATTTATGGTTGGAAAAGATTTTTCCTTTCTGGCCGTGTTAGTCAGCAACCGGAAACCAGTATATTTACATATGTCGTACCGCACGACCTTTTTCACGAGTTCAAAGGTTTTTTTTGCTCTTTTAATACACCGACAACATCAAATGAAGGCTATACAAGACAAGAGTGGTTTAGACGTACAAATAATGCAGGCGGACAAAATGATAATAATGTTTTCGGGAACTAGAATTTGTTGATATGTTAACCTCTAGAGGCTGTGAGCGAGAATTTGTGATTGATTTGGGTTCTGATTTCTATGTTAGTTGAAAAAAAAAAAAGGTACTGTGAACTTCAGGTCAAAATAACACATGTGTAAAGCTTCAAAATAAGACGTATGCTTGGCATATCGTGGGTACAAAGGGTTACCAATATTGAGGTTCTCCGTTGTATGAGAAAAGAGTTTGAAATACTTAGAATTGTAAAGGTAAGGTAGCTGCAATATTTTGGCCACGTAATGAGGGGTAATAGATACCGGATTCTTCTGCTAATAATGCAGGGGAAAATACAAGTAAAGCGTAGTCAAGGGAGAAGGAAAACCTCGTGGTTGAAGAACCTGAGAGACTGGTTCCACCATAGCACACGTTCCCTCTTTCGTGCGGTAGCTCCAAAAATGACAATAGCCGTGATGGTCGCCAACCTTCGTAGAGAAGCGGCACACTAAGAAGAAGAAAGCTTCAATAGAGTTGAATTTTATTCATTCGCAATTTAAGTGATGGGACAAACAAGTCATGCGCCTGGTGATAAGATGTTTATGCGAGTTGAGAAGTTCCATTATGACCTTCAAAACCGAAACAGTAATATCCACATTACTGCTTGGCGGCAGAATATGTAAGATCGCAGTACTTCCCCGGACGAACTCTTGTGAAAGGAGTTCTACTGATACTTATAATGTGTTTATTTTTAACCGACTTTAAAAAGAAGGAGGTGCTTAATTCGAATGTATTTTTTGGTATATGTTAAACGATAAATTGCATATGAAAACCGATTTTGATGATTATTTTTTTTAGAAAGAGGATACCTCCGTATTGGTTCTGTTGAAATTTGAAGAAAATATTAAAATTCTCAGGGTGGCAAACTAGGGGATAAGTCCGGTTTCGTGCACTTTCCGGTAATCAATTTCAATAAAACTTGGCAAATAGATGTAATTCCACGCATTCTTGAGGTCGATTTTTTTAATAAAAAAATTACAATTATTAAATAATAATAATAACACCATTGACTTTCAAATAAATGGACGACGGGTCTAATACAAAAACCACGAAAAAAATGTCCCAAGTCAACCTATTCGAAATTTAAATTGTAATCTCATCGCAGTATCGCGCTGTCAGTCGAACAAATGAAGACTAAAGCGGAGTTTGGCGCTCTGTATACGATTTTAGCGCCTTACAAGTGCGGACACTTTTTAGCGCGGACCCGACGTCCATATAATTGTAAGTCAATGAATAACACACACACTCATAGCCTCGCACTAGGGAAACCCTGTATCGCGGGTGGCATGGACACGCATATAGACAACCATAAATTGTAATCAAACGTCATAAAAAAAACTCCCGGCCCGGGAATCGAAGCCGGGACCTCTACGTGGCAGTCCAGCGTAGTAACCGCTTCTCCGCGGAGACAAAAAAAAACCATTTGAAACATTGAATTAAAAAATGATATTAGCCTCACTCGCAGATTTCTTGAACAGCTCGTTGAATACTAGGTCCGGATCAATTAGTTTAAATTGGTTGAAAGTTTTGACGCCCAATGAGTAGTGGGAATGGTACATTTGTGAATGTTTAATAACAGTACCTTTCGTTAGCTAAGAAGGAATAAATCGCGATGAAGCGATGAATATTAAATAAAACAAATAAAATCATTGGCTTGCAAATAAATGGACGACGGGTCTAATACAAAAACCACGAAAAAAATGTCCCAAGTCAACCTATTTAAACGTAGTGGCATTTAAAGGAATATGAAAAGGCTAAAACGTTGAATTTAAATTGTAATGTCATCGCAGTACTGTCTAATTTTGCTTGCTTCGCTGTCAGTCGAACAAACGAAGACTAAAGCATGAATGACGCTCTGTATACGATTTTAACGCCCTATAAGTTCGGACACTTTTTAGCGCGGACCCGACGTCCATATAATTGTAAGTCAATGAATAAAATAAAATGTTTCCTTATTTAGGTTAGGTACCCATTAATAAATTTAACATTACTTATTACGTTACATAACATTTAAATTGAATTTTATTAACGAAAATTATTATTATTAGCGTAGTAAATATACTTACCAATAAATACAAATGTTTATAATTAATTTATTTATATTTAAAAATGGATTGTTCGCTTAAAAAGTAGCATGTGTCGCATACTGTCCTTACAATAATATTGACCGAATCGCTCTCAATGTTGTAAGAAAACACCAATGCAAACATGCCATACTGATTACAAAGAATGACGCTTGTATTACTAAGATAATCGCAGTACAAAGTACTAAAAAACCGACCTCAAAAGTTCCTAGAATTACATCTATTTTAAATTTTCATTGAATTCAATAAAAATGTAAAATACAGTGAATAGCGACATCTCTCGCCAGGACTGGTAGCTGTAAAGGTACTAACTGGGTGATAAATTTTTCATGCAATGATGGTATTATATTAACGTATAAGTTTCGTAATGAATAAATGAAAACTATATTCAAATATCAAAGCCGTCTTAGCGCGAAAACGGCTCGCCGACAGCCTTGTTGTCGTTCAATCAATGTGACCGTCATGTGCGGGGAATGGTGCGGTATTTAAATCTAGGGAGGGGCGGCAGAGTGTCCATTCTCGTTACTTGTGTGTTCTCTGCCAGAACACTCAGTCAGTGAGTTCAGAATCAATTGAGATAACAATTTTTAAAAGGTTAGAAAGGTTCATTTCCAACAAGGTAACCTGTATGTTCACGAGTGTTTAGTTTTTAATCGACAATACTGGCATTTCTTTACCTAGATTAAAATAAATAAATAACAATTTTATTTCTCTCCACAAATTTTGTTTACAAATTTGGTTTTATAGACTGGAGTCTAGGCTAGATCAAGAGACCCGTGTCTTAGGTGTCCGGGTTCCCCAGCTCGATCCTATTGCTATAAATAGTCTATACGACCTCAAATGGCTTTGGTTGACTGCGCATAATAGTGAAAATGTTGAATTAATCACTTTATAGGTACGGTGTGAAAATACGTTTCTAAATTTCATGATAGAAAAAAACTTACTTCGAAATTTTACAAGAAAACCGCTATATTTAATAGGTACTTACTTAACATATACCATTTTTTTATATATCAATTGAACTAGTTACAATAAGTATAATATACGATACACATTTTTCAAAAATAAATTCTGAAATAAAGTCGTATAATAAGTAATAAATTTTAAAATGTAAAAATTCGAGCTTAGGTAATTTGACCCCAAATTCGACAGAGATGTTAAAACGCGAGGATAGATGCTTGTGCGACAATAGGTATTGTAACGTTTCGTGGGCCATTTTGTTGAGGCGTGTGGCAATCTGCGAGAGGTTATTATATAGCCAGCAAAATGCAGATGCATATATTAAGGCGTGTGAGTTCCATAGAGGATACTTATTCTCTATTATGGTATTCATGGTACAGTTTTGTAACCTCAAAAAATCGCGTTTTGAGGTATATGGGACTGAAAAAATTATATTAATAAGTTTTTGTACAATCTTTTGTAAAGGATTTTTGTTGCCCAAAATAACTCGGTTCAAAAATATTCAAAATAACTTTGAACGGCCCCTTAAGTGCAATTTTGTCAAACCCTTTTTTTAATTCTTCATTTTAGTTAACTTATTCTATAAGCGGGAGATGTATGCGAGGAATACGTGCGAGAGATGCGAACGAGGAATGTGTGCGAGGTACCTGAGCGCGGAGTGTGTGCGAGAGACACACACCGCACCCCACCCGCACACAGCTTAAAAGAGTCCGCTACTCATCCTCGCACCGCCGAGCAACCTCGCACATATCTAGTGGAAACGCAGCATAATTCAATAAAACCTATTTCGACCAATACATGTTTACTTTAATATCCATAAAAACCCGGGAAAAATTTTCAAAGTTACCCATCTGAACTATGTAGTGACAACGTAGTTGATTTATATATTTATTTGGGTGATGGTACCAATGCTCGATTCGATAGATGATTTGAAGGAAGTATGTCTTTAAATTTTAAATAACTTTTTTATGTTTAAACATAATTATATCAACAGTGTTTACTTTCCTTGACAGATATAATCATCAAGAAAGATTATTCTGTAGTATGTTTCATAAAAAAGCTATTATAATTATTACAAAAAAAATCTAACCTAGAATATATCTAAATCTCTAGTAATGAACACCGAAACCCACCAATTAACTAACCAGTAATAAGAAAAGTGTTACAATGATAGAAAATGTTGACGTTGTTTGAAAACTATTCTGCCATATCATTACTGTGACAACTGCGCTCCGATTGGCTAGCCCGAGTTTGAAACAATTGACGGGTGTCGTCAATTGTTTCACTTTATAACGACCAGTTTAACTTGAGCTTTGCTATAATGGACGAAAATTGCAAAATTACATATTTAATATTTAATTACCTATGAAATGTGATTCCGTTTGTTATGTAATTAGATGTTTTGCTGTTTTTCCCACACCACCGAATAGAACAGCACGGCATTGTTAGAGATATTATCTTTATTACAATAAATACAGAATATTTTTTGGAATATACGGAGATGTACGCATAGGTCAATAGTTGGCCTGACTATATTTCAGTGCAAACGGGAGTTGATATTTATAAGAGCTGTATCGCTAATGTGTTACCAGGAATATATGGCCCTTATTTCATCTCTATTTCTGGTTATATATACTCGATGTCTGTGTGGCACAGACGTGTAGCTTACGATCAGACGCAGGATTTGTTTGCCCCGTCATTCTATGTTATAAAAAAATATCAACTAAAGAAAAATTTACATTTGCTGCCGTCATCAATCTTTGTATGTCCCACTACCGGGCACAGGTTTCCTCTAGGGAGATAGATTATGCCATCCACTTTTGCTGTACGTTAAACAAAAACATCCTAAGGACTAACTGGGCAAAGGTCCAAACAAAATAAGTGACATGTGTGTGAATATTGTTTGTTTGCCTACCGATAGTTGATAATAACTGCGGACTATCACACAGAGGTTCCAGACTCGATTCCCAGACTGGGAGAAATATTTGTAGGGCCTACTTTATTTCTCTCGTGAGTTTGGGTGTAATTTGTGGTTGTATATGTGTGTGTGTCCATGGCGCTCGCGATATAGGGTTCTGCGGAGCTATGTTGAGTGTGTGCGTTACTTATTTATTTATTTATAATACGCATGGACGCAGTTTAATTAATACGTGTGGTGCGCGTGAATTGTGTGAGCTGTATTCCATAGAGCCCCTTTGTCCATTTTACTCAATAAAATATCGCATCCAAGTTCAGGCGCACGACTTGTTTGTAAAGCCGCTTGATATTATTATAAAAAAATAAAAATTAAACGTCAATGAGTACTTATACAGAACAGTACGGACTGCTGGTCAAAACGAATTATTGTTGTAGTGAATAACCCTGTTGTCCGCCATCGTAAACCTACTTCCGTACCTCACAGTTACGTAAGATGAATTTAGAAATAGATAAAAAAGAATTTACAATAAACTTGGCACGTACATTTCACGCAACGAAAAAGCTGTATCAACATTTTGAAACAAAATAGCGGAACACAACACTTTGTTCTTATTTAGCTTCATTCAAACATCAGCCTTAACACAGTGTAGATAAATCGGCGCAGTAAATCAAAATGTTGTATTTTGATGTGTTTACTATTATTCCTGTTTTTTTTTTATAACATCAAGTGACGGGACGAACAAGTCGTGCGCCTGACGGTAAGCTACGCGTCTGTCCATAACAGTTACAGTGCCACTCAGAGCTTTAAATTGCAAAGCTCTGAGGGGCACTACCACTCCGCCCGTCAAAGTAAAAGATTATTTATTCCATAGGTAAAATAAATTTACACTTGAAAACGTCACATTTAAGCTACTGCTCGTTCACTACGCTGACCTCTCTGAGAAGAACGAGCAAGAAACTCTAGGGATTGCTCTTTTCAAATAAACTTAAATGCTATGGAATACACTTTGAATCAAATTTGTGTGGATTCTGGAGCCGTGTCGTCTTTCCATACATCTTTATCTAACACGTAGTCTTCAATTTTGTAATATGATTTTTCGATCAAAATATTTTTAATGTAGTTTTTAAACTTAGGAAACCATAAACTTATTATATGCTCCGGAATTATATTGTAAAAACGTATACAGTTCCCCATAAAAGAGTTGTTTACCTTAGTTAAACGAAATCGTGGTACCATGAGTTTGGACTTAGCTCTAAGGTTAATATTACGGATATCTTCTTTCTTATTGAAATTATGTATATTTTTACGGGCATATAAAATATTTGAGTAAATGTACTGTGCTGCCACAGTCATGATACCAGTCTCCTTAAACTTTTCTCTGAGAGAAACCCGAGAGCCTAGACGGTACACAGAACGAATCGCTCGTTTTTGCAATACAAATATGGTTTGAATATCTGCCGCTTTACCCCACATGAGAATCCCGTAGGACATTATACTATGGAAGTAACTAAAGTAAACTAGTCTAGCAGTACTAACATTGGTAAGCTCACGTATTCTGCGGACTGCGTATGCAGCGGAGCTTAATCTGCGTCACCCTGAGACATAAGTTGAGAAGTCCTATGTGCCTGTAATTTCACCAGCCCTCTTACCCTTATAAACTGCATTAGAATTCCTCGTGAAAGAGTTCGTGTTTAGGAGTACTGCCATTTTATCTACTTCTGCCGCCAAGCAGTAATTGTGAACATTACTGTGTTTCGGTTTTAAAGGGTAGCAAGGTCGGGCGCTGTGGCAGTGCCCCTTAGATATTTGCGATTTAAAATTCTAAGAGGTACTGTTCACATTCAAGCACTTTATTTTTTATTCGGACTATACAATTTGAAGTTATAGAGCTAATAAAAAATTCAAACATTTTTTATTCTACGCTCGCAGCACGTAGTTTGCAACAAAAGACCAGTGAGCTTTACGCTTTTTATATTTACAAATGGACAGGAAAAATATAGGTAAATTCAACGTTTTGAATGCCATTTTAACAATTTATTTGCTTCAAGAAAACAGAAGAAATTTTAGCATTTTATTTTGACACCTGTTTACATTTTACAATTGTTATCAGTGAAATTGAAGCAAATAAGTATCATCGCGTTTAGATTATTGAGTGACTTATTAAATCAATTCGCATTAACAACATGTCACACCTTGTTAAGTGTTTGTAGAATTGCGATGTTGGCGATCACGGCGACCGGCGACAGCGACTGGCGACCACATTCCTGGGGGCCTACCATAACCTTTCCAAAAACAATCTTATTTCAATGTAAGCTTAAAGTAAGCTTATTATAAATATTACTCATATTCGTACTTTGACAAACCTGTCAACCAAGTAATGTATTATTGCAATAGTGACCGAAAGAACGAACGATTTCCCAATATTGTCTATTCGTTACTAAAAAAGGAAAGAGATAACGCTATGTGAACTACATTATGCCATCTCTTTCTTTTTTGATGTTCCGAATCGTGTTACCGTAGTATAATGTTTAAGTACTTCATGTTATTCACATTCAGAGAATTTTGACTGTTACAAAAAAGAAAAGTATGTAATAATAAAATCTATTAAAATTACGTTGTTTTCAATTATTTTTCCGCATTTTCATGAAGAAAAATAAATAAACTCAAGCTGAATCTTCATATTTACGTTGTGAATTTGGAATTATAGTCTAGTGTCAACTGTTAGTGTCGCCAAGGAGCATATAGATGTCGCTGTTACAATTATACGAAATAAACATTGCATATTTTTATTTAACGAGAAATTAATTCCTATGTATTATTTAAAAAAAAAAACAAAATATTGAAGAGATTTATGTAAATAAATAAGTTCAACTTAACTTTTAATAATTGCAAATCAATATTAAGACAACAAAACTGAAAATAATATTGTTTCCATTGTACCCGTGTAACTATTTTAAGATTAAAACATCATAGTTTCAACATAATAATAAGTTTACTTTAAGCGCGTTACGGTACGAAAACTCAATGTAAGGTTAAAGTAATATTATTTTAAGAGGTTGTGGTAGGCCCCCAGTTGTGTTGCTTAATACAATTATGTCGAACTATTAACCCAGAACCAGAAAAAGAGTTATTAATGAAGATATACACCAGCTATTAATAAAGACAAAGACGACGATACACTCACTTTGTCAATTTCTTCCTGTATGCATATTTTCTACTATTATGTTATGTCTATATCTTTCGAAACATAAAAGGTGGATTTTAGACACTAAAATCTACTAAGACTGCGTCGTCAACAAACGGGACGTTGGCGAGACGTGCGGCGGCACGCCCATAAGTCGCGCGACGCGGTCTCGTACTTTGGTCGCCCCTCGATATAAAGATATAAAGTCATACTTAACAGGGGGTCGCGGTCGTCAGCCGCAGTAGTCCGTCGGGGTCGCCGGTATCAGTAGACCCTACGAGAAACTCGTAAGTTTGTTTTTCGGCTATTGCCGTCAGCGCCAATTGTTTTTTTTATTTATTTTCTAAATTTTACATTGTTTTTGACGCTTATTTGATTCGTACAACCACTGACGTCATGGGCTGGATAAGGATGTGCAGCATGACCTATACTAAATAAATAATTATAACCGCAAATTTACCGTGAGCTCTTTTTTAACTTTATTGCTTTGGTATAAGTCACAAGATGTGGTCACATCACAGCGGTTAATTAATATTGACGTGTTTTTTTTGTGCAAATGATTATATTTTATGAAAAATTCGTAGTATAATTACTAATTTAGTTTTTTAAAAGGATTATTATTCAAATACATCTCTTTTTCATTTTAAACCGTTTATTTATTTGTAATGCACAGGTCATAAAGTTCAGAAAATGCTGATGGTATTTTATCTTTAAGTCGTGTAGTTAGGTTAGGTTAGTCGCGCGGCCTAAGTAAATTTTGAGACCTAATTATGTAATTATTGCATTCAATACTTTTTTTAGGAATAAATTGAAAAATGACACATAACCAATATTTTAATGTATATTTTGTTAACAATCCACGACACCAAATTCAAACGGACGCCAAACAAACGCTAAAATTCAAAATTTACTTAGGCCGCTCGACTAAGCTTCGCGGCCTAAGTAAATTTTGAGACCTAGTTATGTAATTATTGCATTCAATACTTTTTTTACGAATAAATTGAAAAGTGACACATAACCAATATCTTAATGTATATTTTGTTAACAATCCACGAGACCTAATTCAAACGAACGCCAAAAAACGCTACAAAAAACCCAAAAAGAAAATACGAGTGTCCATGATTGGCCAAGTGCAGATACATGTAGGTACATCACTGAAAATTCAATTACACATTCCAGCTTTTAGATTTCTAGTACCAATTTGAAAATGATGAAAAGGAAGCCGAGTGCCTGATGGTAATTGGGACACAAATGGATGACGTGTTTCGTCCGGACTTGCCCCATACACTCTGGAATAAGTAATTGCACTGGGCTCCAGCCGTACCGGTTTTATCTTTATGCTCGTGATACGTACCCACCCCCATTTACATATTCAATTCAAGGTCGCACATTTTAATCTTTGTTGACGAATACGGTATGCGGGTTTTTGGTAAACGTACATTTTATTTCATTGATCTGTGAACCATTATACGGCTTGACGGTTCAAGTGTTAACCCACTTTATTATTTATGTATCCTCGTAAGGGTGGCTTCAAATAAGATGCGCTGTAGTGTGGCGCAGCAGTCGCCCACGCCATTTTTACTGGATCAGGCCAAATTTGTGAAACAAATATATGCCTGAAGTTCGCGTGATATGCGACAGGAGATGTTGAATTTTGCGCATTAAAAGTACCAAATTCGTTTTAGCGGTATAACTAAAACTAAAGGGATTAAAAAAAAATCCGTAGTGACAGTTGTCGATCATGCATAAATATAATTAATTGTCTAATTTTTGTCCTAATAACCTGTAGCATTTCGAGGATAAATCGAAAAAATGTGAAAATTAGATGTCATTTCGTGATTTTTTATCTATCGAGGAATCTCGATAAGATAATCTGAAAAGATAAAATAATCTGATCAATGTCTATGCTTGAATATATCGTGTAGTTACTCATACAATATTTTATTTTTAATTTTAAAGTGGATATACGCCTCTAAAATCAAATCCTGCTCCCCATTGACTTACAAATAAACGGACGACGGGTCTAATACGTAAACCACGAAAACAATGTCCCAAGTCAACCTATTTAAACGTAGTGACATGTAAAGGAATATGAAAAAGCTAAAACGTTAGATTTAAATTGTAATATCATCGCAGTACTGTCTAATTTTGCTTGCTTCGCTGTCAGTCGAACAAACGAAGACTAAAGCG
>NW_020656077.1:8388669-8416497 GCF_003589595.1 Hyposmocoma kahamanoa
CGGACACTTTTTAGCGCGGACCCGACGTCCATATAATTGTAAGTCAATGCTGCTCCCTCTTAAAATTAAAATGAATCGTTATTCGGTTAACTGAAAAAACCAAGATGGCGGCGGGTAACCTTTTGGGTGGCGAGGGGAGAGCGAGGTGCGCGAACAGTATAGCAACAATAACAACAACATTAAAAAGAAATTGTGAATTGTTTTTTCCTTTCCTATTGTGTTGTTAACGACTTAGAGTATTTACGCACTCAAATTCAAATAAGTAATATTCGACAAAGTTAAAAGACAAGTATCCAGTATGAAGCTTCATTCGCATCACGCGTCTTTTCATTTGGTCAAGTATTGCTTAATTGGCAGTAATTGTTTCGGACGGATGTCAGACGGACATCGAGAGTAGACCCCCAGTTCCGAATCCGAGAAATGACGGTTCGAAATGTAACAGGGATCATCTTATCTCTAGGTGTACGAGCTGTATACGTATTTTATCGGATACGAATCGGACTTAGTGTAGTAAGCGACATCCGAAGTGGGTCAGAGTAATCTCGGTTTGTATAGTCTTTTTTTTTGGATTCGGACGTAGCGCGTAAACGAGCTTAGTCGAAAGTTTCATCGGATTTCATGAATGTTTAGCGAGAAATCAACATATACACTTATTGTGTTTTTTACCCGCAGGCTTTTTTAAAGATATGTGTCCTGTCAATCAAATAAAGTAATTCATGCGTAAGTCCGATTTTCAAGCTTATCGCTGATATTACTATATGGACTAAAAATGAAGCTGAAATATTTGTGTTCTTGTTGATTTGTTTTTTAATACAATTTTACAAGTTATAATATTAATATAAAAACGCGTACACACTCATAGACCCGCACTAGGGAAACCCTGTATCGCGGGTGCCATGGACACAAACATAGACAACCACAAATTACATCCAAACTCAAGAGAGAAATAAATGTAGGCCATACAAATAATTCTGCCGGCACGGGAATCAAACCCGGGACAGCTTACGTGGCAGTCCGGCATGGTAACCGTTCGGCCACGGAGGCAGTCAAAAGGCTTTTTGTAACAACGAAAGTACACCTTATACCGCTGCAATATATTAGGTATATGAAAAAACAGAGGAAGCCAGAGTCGAATTTATTACCGTTTGATAATCCATTTACTTATATATTTACATTTACAATATTTGTGACGAAATAGATAAAATCACCATGCTAACATAAACGACAACAATTGGTAAACTGCGTAATCTAAATTGCCTAACAAGGTATGTTCTTCCTTCTTGCAACAACAATTAATGGTTAATTTCATTAGCTGTGCATTTCTATAAATAATATATAAGAGAGTTAATTAATGTTAAACGTTAAAGTGGAGTTATAATTAAATATTGTCGTGTTGAAACTTAAGTAGGTACATTTAAGTTTTGTTAATAATTCCTGTAAATAACGAATGCTACGATACGGCTAATATTACACAGTTTATGAAACACGTCGCTGTGGAGTGTGGAACAGTGTGACAGTTAGATACTACAGTTATTGTTGTCAAGCAGGAGTGTCGACTGCTAGAATGTGAGGCTCATCGCCGTTGAGTCACGTAGTGTGACATTTAGAACTATAAGTTCTGAGCTGTCGCTATATGAAAGAGCTAACTGTTTTTGTAAGATAATTTTCATGTTCATGCTAAACCTTGTATTCCTGACTCCTTCTTCTGTAATCGCATTTAGACGGAATTAAAGGGTTTAGTGGATTCAGCTTTTCAAGATTTCAGTTTGCAGTAGCAGTGGAGATAGTTGTAAACGAGTTGGTCGAGGGTAATACTGCCACCTTACCTATTTCTGTCGCCAAGCAGAGATGAGAGCATTATTGCGTTCCGGTTTTGAAAAGTAAGGGTGCTGTCGGAATTACAGGTACATGGGACTTGTCAATTTATGTCTCAGGGTGCCAGGCGCAGCGGCATTGTCCTTCAGATGTTTGTGACTTATAGCTTTGAATGACATTGCAATTGTTACGGGCAGGCGTGTCGCTTAACATCAGGCTCACGAATCGTTTGCCCTGTAACTTGCTATCATAATTGCTTCATGAAGGAAGAATTTTGGCCGAAAGGTGTCTTATATCGGCGGTTCCGCGGCCGGTTACCTGACACCAGATTGCGTCACACGTCGCCGACAAGTGCAATTCGTGTAGATTAGTTAGAAAGAGTGTTTTATTATATTGTATGTATGTTAGTCCTTAAGGTATATATTGTAAGGGGCGCGTGAAATAAATAAATAAATAAAAATAAAAAGTAATAAAAAAATATCTCAGAGTACTACCACTCGAATATTAAGTAATACTTCATGATGATATTCTAAGCGGTAATTTTCAGACAAGTTTTCTCCATCTAATTTAGGTGGCAATTTTTACAGTTCAAATACTCTAGAACGTTGTATTTTTTTTAATCACGACGTAATATATAAAATTTGATTTGAATTTGTGTAATATCTTGAAATATTGTTCATATTTGACGATAGCATACTCGATAGAATACTTAATTATAAAAATTGCCACCAAAATTAGGAAGAGAAAACTGACCTGAAAATTACCCATTTAATGTTTTCGTCTTTGTTACTTCTCAACTTGAACGTAATTCGGAAGTACTTTCACTTCGTGAACTTTGTTGTTTGGTAATGAATCAAGTGTTACAAGTACACTTTTGTACGGCCTCCGGGTTTTTCATCTCGAGCAATTGCTTAGTCGACAATAAAGATAACCTCTGGAGAAAAGTTTGATGAGTAATAAAAAAGTCCCGTAATCTCGTAGTTTCCACCAAACTTAAACTGCTGCGCAAGTAGCAAGAGGGGCTTTAAACCAAAGTTTTTTTTTTCGTATAATACCAATTATTAAGCGACACGCCTGTCCATAGCAGTTGCAATATCACTCAGAGATTTAAATCGCAATGATCTGAGCGACACTGTCACTGCTCCCGTCACCCTGAGTCAAGTGAGATAAGTTGGCAAGTCTTACGCATAACGCACGACGACTTTTTTGCTCTTATTACAAGGACATGAAGCTTTTTCTGACTTAATGCGACACCATGTCGATATAAGTGTGGTGGCTTATTCAATGCTCAGTTTTATGCAAAACAAAAGGTTCTTTTTATTAACCCTGGAGCCGTAAACTCTCTGGTCTTATTTTTCCATTTTCCCAGAATCATTAATCAAAAAAGTCGTCCTCTCTGAACCAGTTCTCGTGATTTAACAATATGTAATGCAACGTCCAGAAACCCGTTGTCAGCGATGCGTGTCCAATATCCTGAACAATTTGTGCTCCCCAATCGCCCTGACCGGATATGACGACAATGTAATTATGCCGAGTATCAACGTCGCTATACTTCGTTAGGGTGGTTCGTGATAAAATGCTTGTTTGTGATTTTCGCTTTTTGGATAAGATTAACGGAAAAACATTCGTAACAACCGATAAAACGTTCCATTGCTGCTCACTGCATTAAGGATTAAAATGTGGAAAGCGTAGTATCTCCACGTATGTATCAAATCATCATTTTGTTCAACATATATATACACGATATCTATAAATATTCCACTATAGTAAGTTTCAGCTGTATGCAGATATTTTAAAAGTATACAAAGAGGTAACTTCAATTGATGTCGCTAATAAAATTCAAGATAATTTATCTAAATTGACTGAATGATGCGAAGTTAATAAACTATTAATTAATCAGAATACATGTTGTTATGTACGAACAAAAAATTGGCGTCTTGTAATGCAGTATATTGTGATTGATATACCGGTTCTTTCGAGTTTAAATTTAGAAACTTTAGCATGGCAATACACTAAACTCAAACGTTATGCATGTGTAAATGGAAAAAAAATACTACACTAGTTTATTATAATTATAAGAGTATTAATTATTAGATATAATAGTATTAATAATTATTAATAACTAGTGGAGTAATCTAATCTAATCTAATTTTCTTAATATATATATATTTTTTACATTTTTTTTTAATTTCACTTATAATAATTGAACGTTGGATTGAACTAGTGGAGTGTTTTTACAAAATACACAGGGTTATTTTCAAAACACTAACAAATATCACAGGACTATATTACTAATATTATACACTATACTACTATATTACTAATATTATACACTATACTACTATATTACTAATATTATACAATGTATTTAAAGTCATGAATATCGACATATTTAATGACTGATAAAAATATTTTATTCAAAATACTGAATGATCTGTTTAGTACCAAATCGTTTATTTATATTCTCATTCTAACGTAGGGATTATATTGTTTTTACTTTTTCTTTTTAAAGTAGGGATTGTAATTATAAAATGTAATTGAAAAATTAAATTTCATATATACTTGAATCTGAACAGCATGCTGTGTTAGCCAATACGTATGGTGTACCTTTAAATTTTGTAAAGGATTGCACGTTTGCTATTGTTGTATATGCATCATGTTGGCTTTCCTATACAAGAAATAAATAAATAAATTATAAACAACAACTTTTGTTCCATGATTTTTAACAATTTGTCATATTTCAGTTTTTATACAAAAATAAAAATGTTTAAATAGATCGCTTTATAAGGTCATAACTCTGTGCGGTAACAAAAGAAAGCGCCTGCGTAATTATGTGCCCAACGGTTCATATGAACATTGCTATCATAATTTAACCTTTTTTTAGCGGTCTCGGTAGGACCTGTGCGGGAAAGTAGTGCAATTTAAATTGGTTCTGCCCTGTGTTTTGCGCTTTTTGCGATTATTTTTGTTGCTCTGGTACTCAAGGGGGAACTTCTTAGACCTTTGGTGTGCTTGTCTGGCACTTTATTTTTATAATTAACGAGCCCTGTACCCCGCCTACGGTGGGGTCGGGCTCGGCCTGCGGCGCGTGTTCGGGTTCAGTTTACGGGGTGTGCTCATGCTCTTCTGTGACACAGCAGTTAGTACTATGGGCGCTAGATGGTTTTGGTCTGAATATTCTGGATTATCGTTGTTTTGGTATTCATAGTACAGGAAGTTCGGCAGTAGTTTGGCATTTATTCCTCCTAAATACTTCTCTTTGGCATAGCTTTCAGAACATGGAATCTAACAGATATGGTTGAGATTGATGAGTTGAAATTACCTCCATACGAAGGCATGCGGACGCTTCGGGCTTCGCCCTCCGCGGATCTCGGCCTGTGGCCTCGTCACTTAGGACTTTGTTTTAAAAAAATTAAATAGCTCTTTAATGGCGGCCATATTTAAAAATCACAAAAATATATTATGACCACTAATTATTATCAAACAATCTTAGAAATCTTTTCGTGCTTATTTTCGGTCCGAGCAAAGCAAGTTATATAAATAAATTATGGTAAATGAACTATATCGAAAAACAGTGGAAACAAAATTTTTACCCCAAATTATGATGTCATGTCATTTTTAGTCGAATTAGAAGAAATTTGTATCTATCACCAAAAAAGTTTGTATGGTAGCCATATTGAAAAATGGTGAAAAATAAATTTTAACCGCTAATTATTATTAAAAACTCATAAAGACCCCGACATGCCCATTTTCAATCGAATTAGTGCAAATTTTTATCTGCCGCTAAAAGAGTTTGTATGGCGGCCATATTTAAAAATGGCGAAAAACCAATTTTGATCACAAATTATTATCAAGCACTCCTAGAGAGCCTTATATGCCAATTTTCAACGAACGCTTCTATGACGCCCTTATTTGAAAATGGCGAAAAACTTATTTTGAGCATAATTTGTGCTCCAAATTAGTTTTTTATTCGGCATTTCTAGTGGCCTTCACATGCCAATTTTCAGTCGAATCAGAGCAAATCTCTTTCGGCAGGTATTTATTAACGAAAAAATCGCATATGTGGCAGCCATATTAAAAAAGGCGAAACGAAATTTTTGCCCCCAAATTATGATTAAGGACTCCTAAAGACCATCGCATGCCAATTTTCAGCCGGGTCGAAGCAAGTTTTTCTTCGGCCGCCATTTTGAAATCACCATCTCGATTTTTTTAACCCAGTCAGTTGACCAGTGTTACCCTCTATGACATTTCTTCGAGCACCTTCTACCTATATCTAATAGTTTCCGTGATAGGAGGCTTTGAAATTTGTATGGCGGCCATCTTGTCAAAGTCTGGATTTTTCTTCACAATGATATTCAATTGGTTTTTGTGTAATTACTGTACTAGTTACTTATTTTTTATTTATTTCCGTATTTGGCGCAGCTAATCTAAACTAAAATAGGTAGATGTATAAAATAATAAATAAATACATATAATAAAAAAATAAGGGATATACGGATACACATTAACATGGGCTTTGTTTCCTACTTTAAAATGAGACTTAAAGAGAAAGAGAAACTTACTAGTATTTTTAAAAGCTATAAAACAGAAACACTACTCAATATTAGTGAACAGTAAACCATTGACTTACAATTATATGGACGTCGGGTCCGCGCTAAAAAGTGTCCGAACTTATAGGGCGTTAAAATCGTATACAGAGCGTCATTCACGCTTTAGTCTTCGTTTGTTCGACTGACAGCGAAGCAAGCAAAATTAGACAGTACTGCGATGACATTACAATTTAAATTCAACGTTTTAGCTTTTTCATATTCCTTTACATGTCACTACGTTTAAATAGGTTGACTTGGGACATTTTTTTCGTGGTTTTTGTAGTAGACCCGTCGTCCATTTATTTGTAAGTCACAGTTGACAGTAACTAATAAATGATTAATGACTCTGAGAGTACATTTCTACGATTAATGACTCTGAGAGTACATATCTACATCTTTATTAATATCATTGTTAAGTTCGACACATCCGAAAGGTAGGGCTATACGTTACTTTATTGGTACAGCAAGGTAACGAAAACAGTCTTTGAACACACATGCTGCCGATCCCATATCAAACTATTATATTATTAATACAAAGATAGAACACTTAGAAAAAAATTCTTTGATCCGGCTGGATTCGAACGAACATCTTCTAGCAAATAAGATGAAGATAGTTATTTGTCATGCAAGGCTGCAAAGTCGTTTTTTGACGCGAGAGCTTGCATTGAAACGTGATCAAGCGAAGGCTTCTGAGATCAAAAATAGAATCCTGAGCGTAACGAGGTGGTAGCGAGGGTGTCAAGCCACGAGTCGCAAAACAGCTTTGCTGCCGAGCGAAACACACTTTTCACCTCACTATAGTGAGAAAAATGGTCGATGAAAGAAAAACAGTTGAACTTTAAAAGATCAGTTTAGTTCTACGACGAATTAAAATAATGTAATAAACAAAATTAGTTATCATTGTCAATTTAATATCAACAATAATAATAATAAAATGTACCAACTGATTCATATTACATAAATAATGTACGAAAAATCGCGTAGTTGATCGTGACATTACGTTTTTCTTTTCATTGAAAGAAAAAGTTAGGTGCACCACAGTCCGTCGTCAAGTTCGAATTTCAAAAACCTTTTCCACGCTAGCGCGCAAGAAACGCTATTGCGCGCAGAAGCCTTTCCGAGCTAGTGAGGTGAAAAGATATCTTATTTTAAATAATTCGTTTAACACTTTTTATTGTATAACAAATTAGTATATTTTTTAGACAACACCCTTAGGTGTATCGTATATTTTTGCCCGACTGCGGGACTGCGTTACATGCCTACACATTTGTGTTCATTTTTTTTTCACGATATACAGCCTAAACGGCTTGATGGATTTTGACATATTAGATGTCGTTAGATTCGTCTTGAATGTGGGAGTGTCATAGGCTATAAAAATAATCAAAATAGAGAGGATGGGGCATTGACTTACAAATAAATGAACGACGGGTCTAATACAAAAACCACGAAAAAAATGTCCCAAGTCAACCTATTTAAACGTAGTGACATGTAAAGGAATATGAAAAAGCTAAAACGTTGAATTTAAATTGTAATGTCATCGCAGTACTGTCTAATTTTGCTTGCTTCGCTGTCGACTAAAACGAAGACTAAAGCGTGAATGACGCTCTGTATACGATTTTAACGCCCTATAAGTTCGGACACTTTTTAGCGCGGACCCGACGTCCATATAATTGTAAGTCAATGGGATGGGGCAATTTTTTTTATCTTTCCAGCTAAATATTTTAGCAGTCGGGTTTTTGTTTTTTTTTAATATAATAATTTTTTTTTAATAAGTTTTAGACTTCTTTGTAAGTCCATTTGATCTAACAAAACAGTACTTCCCGTTTCTCTTCCGTTCTTCTTCTTCTAACCTCTCCAACTACTGAAGGTTGGCAGTCAGCTCAGCATATTTATCTTTATTCCTGGCGAGGCTGAACAGTTGGGCGGCACTCGTTATTCCCGTCCACTCTCGTATGTTCCTCAGCCACGATTTTTTCCTACGACCAGCTTTCCTTTTACCAACGACTTTTTCCATCATTATTAGTTGCAGAAGCTCGTATCTGTCATGCCTAAGTACATAACCCAGATATGCAACTTTTCTCTGTTTGATGGTCTGCAAAAGTTTACGCTTCTGTCCAACTAGCCGCAGAACTTCGTCATTGGTGACTTTCTGAGTCCAAAAACAGAGTAGAAAATGTAGCCAACAAATTTAGCATATTTATATACAAAGCGAGAAAGCAGTCAGCATCTTGGGCAGCCTGCCCAATTTTATTCGCTTACACTAAGAAGTAAAATTAAATTCGTATCTGTGTATATATTCACATATAGTCTACCAAATTATGCGGAGTAATACCCACGCAATTACATCTGTAGAGTCTACGTGAGGAAAGCACTTAGGACATGAGAAGAACAATTCTAGTTCAACCATCGTCTTGTATTGCCGTAATATCGGCACTGCAAATTTTAACTAACTAGAACTTGAAAATGTTCGCCTAAGAAACAGGAGTGCTCTCACAATGGTCTCGACTATAATATAAAAATGAATTGGACACCTATATGAAAGTTGATTGCTATATTGAAGTTGGTAAAGTTCATGTCTTTGTTCAGAATTATAGTTTCTATCGTTACCGATTTTACTATTTATTTATTCTATATGAAATGATGTTAATTCCACAACAAAAACACACAATTCACATTAATAAAAGAAAAACACGTACGTGCACAAGGAAACTAGAATGACATAAGACAGTAACAATATCAAAAACATTACATTATTACGAACTATATAAATACGAGTACTTAGATGAATTAACTGCCTCCGTGGCCGAACGGTGATCATGCTGGTCTGCCACGCAGAAATACCGAGAACGATTCCCGGGCCGGGAGAAATATTTGTATGGCTGACATTAATTTCTCTCGTGAGTTTGGGTAAAATTTGTGGTTGTCTATGTGTGTGTCCATAACACCCGCGGTACAGGATTTCCATCATGCAATTAGAAAAATAATTTCCTGTTACCATGGTACCTGAAATGTTATGAAATTGCTTTGTTTATATTTTTGTTATTAGTACTAAGATTGAACACTTGGAAAAAAATATTTCGATCCGGCTACATTCCAACGCCAGTCTTCCAAGTATTGATATTTATATTAATAACTATAATAAACTAGTAGTGTAATTTCAGTTGAATGCCATGATGGTCAACATCGTGACATTCAATAACTTAAAAATTGCTTCATTTATTATTATGATTTGTCATAATTGAATCAAATAGTTGACTGTATTATAAAAAGACATTACGGTAGTCATTCAATGATTTAGAAACAATTCGTCGGTCTGCATCACGACTTTGCAGTCAGCCTATGTAATAATGTCCCATTAGTTACGTAATAAAGGTGGGTGTAATATGGTGTGGTGGTAAAATAAATAGCATCCAAAAAGATTCTATAATGTTATACAAACACAGAGCAGGTGCAGAAGTAAATGTTTGCTATTTGATAGGATTTCTGGAAAGTCTGAAACTTGTGAAACTTATTCGATTCCGAAAAGAATTCAAGTTGCCTCTGCAGAGCGGGTTTAAAGAAATACAATTTCAGGAACATGTTTCTATGAAAGTTGGAGGGTCGTATGTAGGAATATAATGCACGTGTACCGCCAACGGTCGGTAAACCTTATTGCCTTTGCCACGGGCATTCAATAGCGCTTTATAACTAAAAGTGTCGATCAAGCGTCGCCGTATCGTATGTACGACTTCGGAAAAGTGGCCTTCGACTTTTCTATTTGGGAGGTAGTAAGGTAACTATACTCCGTACAGCCCAACGACTTCAATCTACAGACACGAACGTTCACAACAACTATACGTTCCAAATAAACACTACCAACAGTGATGGTGTTTTGTTTTATAGTTGAATTTTGTCTAAGAGTATTCGTACAGTACATCGAGTATATAACCAGAAATAGAGGATAATAGAATAGAAGAAAGAAAGAATAAATAAAAAGAAGTAAGGGCGACACATTACTGGTAACTCATCAGTGATACATCGCTTATAAAAAATCAATACTCGTTTGCAATGAAATTACGAATTAGAAAGCTGAAATAGTACAGCGCCAACAACTGACCTGTGTGTACGTCTCTGTATATTCCAAAAATATTCTGTATTTATTGTAATAAAGATAATATTTATAACAATGGCGTGCTGTTGCATTCGGTGGTGTGGGGAAAAACTGCAAAACATCTAATTACAAAACAAACGGAATCAAATTTCATCGGTAATTAAATGTAAAATATCTAATTTTGCAATTTTCGTCCATTATAGCAAAGCTCAAGTTAACTGGTCGATTTAAAGTGAAACAATTGACGACACCCGTCAATTGTTTCGAATTCGAACTGGCCAATACAAAGGTACCATCGAGTATATAACCAGAAATAGAGACGAAATGTCATTTAATTTGTTTAACTATTCTGCGTTATTATTAGTGTGACAACTGTGCTCCGATTGGCCAGCCCGATTTCAAAACAATTGATGGGTCGACCAATTTAGCTTAGTTTTGCTTTAATGGACGAAAATTAAAAAATTACTTATTTAATATTTAATTACCAATGAAATGTGATTCCGTTTGTTTTGTAATTATATGTTTTGCTGGTTTTCACACATCACCGAATGCATCAGCCCCTCATAATTAGAGATATTATTTTTATTACAATAAATACAGAATCTTTCGGAGACGTACACACAGGTCGGTTGTTGGCGCTGTACTATTTCAGCTTTCTAATTTGTAATTCCAGTGGAAACGAGAGTTGATGTAAAAGTGATATAAGACCCATTTGCCTGATGAGATGCCAGACACGGATGGCCCTTATTTCGTCTCTGTGTCTGGTTATATACTCGATGCATAGTACCGTGGACAGACGTGACAGTCTATACCTATCGGGAATGAGCTATGCAGGCAGATAATGTTAAGTGTGAATTAACGACAATCCCTGGCAAAATCGTCATTTTGCTTTGACCCAGGGGCTTTCCTCTTACTATTTATAATTATTATATTAGTAAAAAAGAAAAACAAATTAATTAAAAAAAAAGTCAAGTTGTTGAAATAGGTTATATGTACTTTTCCTTGCGAAAAGGCAAAGTTCTTTGGTCAGCCCTTGTCGTCCATCGGTTTGCCAGAAGACGTTGGTTGGTTAAAATCCAGCCAGATATCGTAATATTCAATAAACTTAAAAATTATAACTAAGTTATTTGTTGTAAATCGTGTTGTTTGTATAAATTGACCGATATAATTTCATCATTGCTTTCTGAATTTCTGATCTAGACTATTAGATTTGCTCGTCTGTGGAATCGATTCGCTTGACTATCGCGTTGAAATAATTCGATTCAAAAAATCGTTAGATCGTGTACACTTGAATCGATCTTAACGGTATGTTGCATCCTAAGTACTGAGAATCCATAGGATTGCAAGGTCTGGAGTTGCCTCGTTTTCGTCTAAAAATAGTACATTATTGCAGAGCCCGGGAAGTAAGGGATGGGCGCGTATGAGGGACAGGGATACCTTTTATTAATACGAGTCAAGCAATCCCCGTTCACGCCGAGGCATGTACAGAATTTTTCTCTAACAATGCAATGTAAGAGGAAATAATATAAAACTAAACAGAGGAAGATGTATAATAGAAAAAATTAAAAGTAATATTTGAGATGTTAGGACAATTGCGAAAAAAAAGTTATTGTTTTTTCAGGCACATTAATAATAAGTAGTCTGCTGAATTTGTAATGATTTTCGTTATCGCTCTTCTCACTAGCGCTCATTTTCGCGACCAAAATATAAAAAAGTCGAGAAAACAAAAGAATACCAAAACGCTTTAGTTTAAATGTTACCGCCATTTTCTTTTTTTTTAAGTAAGCGGTATATGGTTTTTTTTTAATTCTCGCAATTATGATATGCAGTTGGCTTGCTGAGTATTTCTTTTGCCTGTTTATATAGTTCATTATTAGTACGTAAATGAATTCATTAGCATGTAATTAATTCACCAAGCGTGAGTCAAAGTTAAATTATCTAAGATGATGATAATGACGTAAATTTAAAAATTTTGAAGTCGGGAAGAATGCGCATGGTCCATAAATGACAGACTTTCCGTGTTCGTTTTTTTGAATGTAATGCAAACATTTCCGAGTATGTTTGAGAAAAGATATTTTACGGAATTATACTAAATTCCGCATTGGCCGTTTCTGTCCACAATTGGGTTTTGAACCCACTGCCCATTTTGCGCACAGCTCTTTAAGTTTTTTTTTTTTTTTTGTTTTTTTTTTTATTGCGACTCGACAAAATGACTGCACCGCGCCTGATGGAAAGTGCGAATACAGTCCAGAGATGAGAGTAACGGATGGAAAACACAAATATCTTCACTCCGTCACTATCATTTTGCCGGTCTGGCCAAATGCACTGGATGTACACCAACTGATCCCTGAACGCGATTCGCAAAAGCGTTTCACTGTGGAGGGTTTTCCGCCGTGTGTACTGTGGTCGCTATCCAGTCGGCACAGAGCCTACCACAATGCTAAGCAGATGGACACTTGTGACGCCCTCGGTCGCCTCTTACGACCCCCACGGGCATGTATGGGGAGGCGACAATGTATTCTTAAGCCGTCGCCCCACGGCTAAAGTTTGGTAGTGCTTGGACAATTGCAGCGTATAATGCGACGCCAGCAGAGTACAATGTAATGTTTTTAGCTGGATACATTGTTATTGTATTCATGGCAATGCTAATAAAACGTTATTGTGGAAGAGAGAAGACTTACTACCTTTTAACATTTACAATGAGATTCGGCGTGTAGCTATGGGATAATGGCGCCGATTTTAAAAGATCAGATAAGATTATCATCAAGGAAGAAAATTCGCTACCACTTCAATGGCGATTGGTACGCATCACTCATCTCTAACCAGGACCAGATAGTATTAGTAGAGTTGTTGACGTTCTCACAAGTAGAGGAACTCTGAGAAGGGTGGTCAACAAGATGTGCATAAATACACCAGATAAGGAGTCCGAAGCTGCACCTAATGAAGATTGATTGAAAGTCGAGCTTTCAATGTGCCGGAGGATGTATACACCCCTTTTTGCAGCATCCGAGCAAATACGAGAGATGTGGCGGCAACGGACCTCTCGTGACAGCAATTTCACTTGTCATCGATTGTTTTCCGTATATTTTTCAAAGACCTATGTAACTAGCAGTTTTAATATATTTTCATTAAGTAAAATTACGAGTGAATTCAATTTCAATAATGATAGCAAGCGAAGGGACGAACAAGTGCACCGGTAAGCGGTATTTATATGTATATAAATATAACAGTGACAATGCCACTCAGAGCTTTACATAACAAATATCTGAAGGGTACTGCGCCCGTCAGCCTCAGATATAACTTGCCTGTAATTTCACCAGCACTCTTATTCTTCAAAACCGGAACGCAGTAATGCTTACATTACATTATTTTTTCCCTGGACGAACTCTTTTACAAGTACTGCTACCCGAATCTTTGTCCTGCGAAATCGTGACGCTAAGATAACTTAACCATCGGGGTCCTACTGTGTCTTTGAGATATTTACACATTTACGACAATGTAATTTATCCGCTCACGCGATTAATGCGTCTCTGGAAGCATATCACACCTAGAGGTGCCGGTGATGATTTTATACCGATTTATCGGATATCGAAGTTATAACAGGTAAAAGAACTAATACTAATTGCTATTTCGGTAACTACTCTAGCAAACCATAAAGTTTTTAATGCCTGGGTTTGTCATTTAAAAAAAATAAACAACTTCAAAAATACGTCACGACAATCGTGTGTGTTATTGTTTGGGCTGGTGATATCGGTGTTTATTTATTGAAAACATACCGTAAGTTGCGTTTTTTAAGTTTACCCTGAATATAAATGTTTATAAACTATACTTTAAGGAGTAATTTCATGGTAAACGTTAGAACCACTCAAACGGAATATTATCATATTTACCCAAGTACACCAAAAATTTCATTAGTGCTTTTTAAGTGCAGGATTTGCGGTGTATTACTGCATTTTATTTGAGATGTTTTTTTATTGTAGTACGGAGGGTATTTATTTAGCAATGTAGAATAATAATTATTATTTTAAAAAACTTGTATTCAAAGTGAATCCTTTCCTAATTTGCGAAACCAAATAACCGCCATTTTGCGGTAGGATGAGCGCATCGGGTGAGCGACTAAATCGAGTTCTTAGGTTTTCGCGATTGTTACATATAGGAAATGAAACTGTTTTTCTGGATTTAAATCGCGTATATTTGTTTTTTCAAATAAACCAATGTTTCGGGCCCTTTACAGGTCCCATGGTCACGGTTGATTGAGGTGCGCGATACTGGATTCATCCCTTAGTTTGCTACCCTTAGAGCTGGAATATTTTCTTAAATGGTACTAATACTGAGGTACCCTCTTTCCAGCAAAAAAGAATTATCAAAATCGGTTCACGGTAATATACATACAAAAAAATACAGTCGAAGCTCTCCTTATTTTTGATGTCGGTTAAAAATGAACCTTAAAGGGGGTGAAATAGGGAAAGCTCTGGAGTAAATTCCAGAGATTCTTGCTTATTCTTCATAATCATTAATAAAGATATTTTTTGTTGGCTTTATTTACCTCGTCTACGATGACAATAGACAACAAAGGAACGGGGCGTGAGTAATGCACTTACTTTTGTCCATCCTCTAAGGTAATGCAGGTGTCGAAACAATTTCGGCAATTCGAAATGCGAACTGGTGCAATAAATTCCATCTACCCACAATTCCGCTATCAGTGCAGGTACCTTAGGAAATGCCGCAACGGAATGAATGCTAAACGCCTAGGCTTCCGATTCAGAGGCCTGTTTCGTAATGTTTCCTTGTACAGGGTTTGTATTTTTTTTATGATACATAGTGGCAGAACGAGCAACCACGACTTGCTAAGCCTCATGGTAAGCGGCACGCCTTTCCATAAATAAATGGAAAACGGACACACTCATAGCCCCGCAGTGAGAAAACTCTGTATCGCGGGTGATATGGACACACACTTAGACAACCAGAAATTACACCCATTTTCACGACAGAAATAAATGTAGGCCATATAAATATTTCTCCCGCCCCGGAAATCGACCCCGGCACCTCTCGGTGGCAGTCCAGCACGGTAACCGTTCAGGCACGGAAACAGTTGACCATCTTATGGGCACTACCACTCGTCACCCTGAGTCATAAGTTCACAAGTTCATGTGCGTGTCCATTATTCAATAAATATACACGCAGCTGCAAACACCTTGGTTGCCGAAACCTCAAAGTGAATATTCCCGGGAATTGAAGATTGAACATGGGCACCATACCGAGCCAGACTGAATGAATCAGACCCAGAACCGGCTGGGTATAATAGGGTCCGCAATTTAAAGTAGCATCACCGTTGGCCATATTCGTGACGGCTATATAGCGTAGATTACGCGTGTATAGTGAAGCAGTTAGTTATTTGGGTAGGTAATTAAGTAACCTTCAAGGGCATCATCTTGTTTTTATGATTCTCATGTTGGGTGTTGAGGTGGTTTCGTCAATATATGCTATTGCGTTTATTTTCCCTTCAACTTCTGTTTATTTATTCTGCTGCTTGTAAAATTGTACCTTGTCATTGGTTAATTCTATCCTAAATTTATGTATTTGTTTGTAACATATTTATACAAAACATAAATACAATTGCCGCATTACTTAGAGGAGAACACCGCGTGCACAATAATCTGTTAATTTTTTTTTGTACATAATGTTAACATTCTATAAAAGAATACTTATTAGGAGAGAAATGAGAATCTATAACTACTAGTGTAATACAAGTCTTTTAAGTAAGTTCACATAGTTGCCAAATCCGCTTAATTGTAATATTGCATATAAAGTGTATACATTCGAGAGAGGGGACAGTGCAATTTGATATTAGTACGATGTTTTGGAAAGCAAAACAACTTCCTATTATGATTTCTCTGTGGTCGAGTTGGAACGGTGAACTGAACTTTACCTGGACATAGGAAATGAAACTATTTTTCCGGATTTAAATCGCGTATATTTGTTTTTTCAAACAAACCGACGTTTCGGGCCCTTTACAGGTCCCATGGTCACGGTTGACTGCGGTGGTACAGTCTTCAACCAGTTATGTCTAATATTAATGCAACCCACCCTATTTTTTCACTATAGTTACAATAGTTATTAATTAAATACCTTATTTTTAATTTTACAAAGAAAACATTCGGTTTGTTTGAAAAAACAAATATACGCGATTTAAATCCGGAAAAATAATTTCATTTCCTATGTGTAACAATCGCGAAAACTTAAGAACTCGATATTTACCTGGACAATTAAAAACCCCAGTTACGAATTTCTTCAAATAAACTAAGTCGTGCAAGTCTTGTTTCAAGTGTAGTAAACCCTAAAGGTTGAAACGATCTCTATATGAGTTGAGTTTCTTGACCATATTGCAGCTGTACGTTAAGTGATACATGAATCTTTTCTGAAGTTTCTCAATTCTTATTCTATGAACATTATAGTACGGTGACCGGGACGGTAAATAATATAACAAATGTAGATTTTCGATACGTATACTTACAATTTTCGCCCAAGGCGAGTTATGGGAGTAGCGGACAAAAACTGTTTTGTTAGATCGAATGAATATAAGATATACATAAGGATATTGTCTAAATAGCATACTAATGTAATACACGATAGGATATAATTTATCCGAGCATATTGTACCGGGTTCGATTCCCTAGTTTTATCTTTTTAGGTAGAAAATTGAACCGAGAAAACAAAAAAAATCTATTTAAAATTTAAATTTTAAAAAAGGTGCATAAATTTAATACGGTCGTGGTAACGTGCCTTAAGACTTTAGGTTTTCCGCTCCCGAGTATGGTACTCCCCTGTATATTTGCCGGCGCAGAATACGGGCCACAGGACAAGCAGCAATTGGTAGCCGTTCGGCGGAAATGCTTCGTCCTAGTCCGGACGTAGTCAAGCGTATGAGCCCGGGGGAAGCTCAGCAAACGTAGCTTTCCAAGTCGCAGGTAATTTTTCAACCCGAAGGTAACTTCCAACTCGAAGTTAACTTAATCTGAAGGCGACTTCCCTAAAGCCGGAACTTTCACTTCTATTTAAATTTTAACGTTAAATGTGATTGGAAGAAATAATCTTTGATTAACAATAAAAAAAATATATTATTTAGATATATATATTTATTATTATTAGATAGGTAGGAGGTGCTCGAAGGAATGTCATAGAGGGTAACACTGGTCAACTGCCTGGGTTAAAAAAATTCAAGATGGCGATTTAAAAATGGCGGCGGAAGAAAAACTTGCTTCGAGCCGGCTGAAAATTGGCATGCAAGGGTGTTTAGGAGTCCTTAATCATAATTTGGGGTCAAAAATTTATTTTCGCTATTTTTTAATATGGCTGCCATATAAGCGTTGTTTTTCATTAAAAATAGCTGCAGAAAGAGATTTGTTCTGAATCGGCTGAAAATTGGCATGAAGGCCTCTAGAAGTGCCGGATAATAATTTGTGCTCAAAATCAGTGTTTAAATATGTCCGTCATAGATGCGTTCGTTGGCGGTAGAAAAAAAATTGCTCAGATCCCTTTGAAAATTGGCATATGGAGTGCATCAAGCTCTCCTTTAATTAATTTTATTTTATTTTATATTTTTTAGAGTCAATTGAATTACTTCTAATTAAATATGATAATGAAATTATATTTATAACAGTGATACATTATTTTAATTGTATATTTTTGTTTAACTTAATAATCATAAACATTTAAACATGTTAATTCACATAGCATTAGTCGAAATAGTTACTGCGTAAGAACAAGAGTTGTTTAATGTTGAAGTCAAAGAACTTTTATTTTACGAAAATAGATAATCTTGTTTAATATATTTGAAGTAATGTACTTTAAATATGTATTAAATATTTTATTAATTTGTTTTCACACTACACACACTTATACCTGTATGTATATATTGCAAAGATGATGTAAGTATTTATTCGATATAAGAGTACACACTGCAATAACACTATAAACACTCATGATATAAGTATTTACGTTGTTTATTTTATTTTATTTTCTGTTTCGGGACGCATACGTTCGTCACTCTCACTCACTCGGCTAGGGACTATTGAAAACCAGCGTCACAACCTAGGCTTGTGTACACGCCACAGCCGCACACATGTCAGTATAGTATTATGTAACTTGTTGTTCAAATGTTTTTTACGCTGTTTTTTGTGTTATTTCTGTTCTAGCTATATTAGTCTTTGTTTTTGTGTTTGTTTTTTATAATGTGGCGTTACAATAAATGTTTTCTATTTCTATTTGTATTTCTATAATTTGTGATGAAAATTGGTTTTTCGCCATTTTTGAATATGGCCGCCAAACAAGCGTTTATAAAAATTAGCTCTAATTCAACTGAAAATTGGACATGTTGAGGTCTCTAGTAGTGTTTAATAATAATTAGCGGTCGAAGTTAATTTTTTGCTATTTTTCAATATGACTGCCATACAAACTTTGCACGCTATCGCGATGGCGATGATAATACACGGAGGCGTAATAGATTACGAGTATAAGATCTCACAATTGTAAAAATGTAAGGCATACTTCTCGATGTGGTGGAAATGAGATACTTATTATAGCGTTGTTGCCTCGATGGTCTCACTGTTAGATCTCATTTTCTTGAAAGCCATGCCAAAGAGAAGTATTCAGGGGAAAAAATGCCAAACTGCTGCCGAATTTCCTGTACTATGAATATCGAAACAACGATAACCCAGAATACTCAGACCAAAACCAACTTAGAAATTTAATGTTCGTTTCTTAAACTGGGCCAAATCGGGAATCGAACTCCTCATCAAGCGGCCGTAGTACTAACTGCTGTGACATCGAGGAGCTTGAGCACACCCCGTGAATTGAATCCGATCTCGCGCCGCAGGCCGAGCCCGACTCCACCGTAGGTCCCCATCAACTGTACCCCTACAGAAGTCCTATAGTTATTAAATTCACATTTATCCCAAAATTTGTGTATTGCCCAGCGGTTTAACGGCACGCCAACCGTTCCGCCCGCTTCTCCGCCAGTCACCATCGGGCGCTTGTCGACATCGGATCTGTGTCAAATTTTTACCGCATGTTCTTATTATATTCATATTAATTTTGAGCGCGCGGATTGCGGAACGCGAGTGGTGACCCCCACACCTCATTTCCTAAAATCTAGGAGGCATTGACCTTCCAACAAAGGTGGTAGGAGGTGAGGCGTCGCTTTGAAGTACTTCGCCTTAAATTCGTTCTTTGGGTTTCACCTTGAGTTAGCTCACTAGGAGGTCTTTTATTTTGTTGGTATTTCTTTGGAGGCCTAGGTATCGGTTTGTGATGCAAATATATAATAATGGTTTGTGATGCGGCGTTGTTGCTATATACTAATCGCTTCCATGTAACCTTTAAGATGACCGACAAACAAATCCATTAGTAAAAATTCTTGGGAATGGACGTATTTGCGTATTTAACAATTTTGCAAGTTGTTACTGGGTATGTTTTATGAAATTCTGTGTACAGATTCTGCATTGGAAACCGAAATTGGAACTCCAGTATGGTAGGAAAGCGTTATCCTACATTAACTACTATTACTTTATTAGCAATAGATCTCCCAGTGAAAGAATTCGTCCAGAAAGAAGTGCACCTTACCTATTTCTGTCGCCAATCAATAAATAAAGCATTACTGCTTTTCGATTTTAAAGGGCAAGAGAGTGAAATTACAGGCACTCGAGACTTGTCAATTTATGTATCAGGGTGACAGGCGCATTGGCATTGCTCCTCAGATCTTTGTGATTTAAAGATCTGAGTGTACTGTAGCTTTTATGGCCATGCGTGGCGCTTACAACATCTGCACATTTTTCATGACTCGACCTAGATGACGACATAGCACCCAGTTACACTAGGCGATAGTTACCGCGCGGCGACCGCCCAGTTTCCACACCTTCATGTACACTAATGACGAATCTGAATTCTGTTTACTAGGCAAGAACATTTAAATTCCTCTGAATAATACAACCGCGCGGAGGCCGCGTCGACCAAATTCAAGCCAGTCTCGCCCGCGTACCCGAGACGCTCATTTAACCGCTCCCGCGATACATGCAGCCGTAGACGCATACCACACCTACAGGTGCCGGTGATGATTTTATACCGATTTATCGGATATCGAAGTTATAACAGGTAAAAACTAATATCAATTGCTATTTCGGTAACTACTCTAGCAAACCATAAAGTTTTTAATGCCTGGGTCTGTTATTTAAAAAAAATAAACAACTTCAAAAATACGTCACGATAATCGTGTGTGTTATTGTTTGGGCTGGTGATTTCGGTGTTTATTTATTGAAAACATACCGTAAGTAGCGTTTTTTAAGTTTACCCTGAATATAAATGTTTATAAACTATACTTTAAGGAGTAATTTCATGGTAAACGTGGTTCTAACCACTCAAACGAAATATTATCATATTTATCCAAGTACACCAAAAATTTCATTAGTGCTTTTAAAGTGCCGGATTTGCGGTGTATTACTGCATTTTATTTGAGATGTGTTTGTTGGTAGTACGCAGGGTATTTATTTAGCAATGCAGAATAATAATTTTTATTTATAAAAACTTGTATTTAAACTGAATGCTTTTCTAATTTGCGAAATCAAATAGCCGCCATTTTGCGGTAGGAGGAGCGCATCGCGTGCACGGTTAAGTTAAAACGTAAAAGTTAAATGAATAGAGCGTATTTTGCCATGACAGTTAGACGCACGCGGTCGCTGGGCGGCGGCAACGCGGACTCCGCTCTTCCGCCGCGCGGGGTGGGCGCGATGAAATTCGTGTCGAATAAAAGCACCTTCCACTTACTTTCAAAAATGTATAGTCCAATACTTAAGTGATGGGGTCTAGGTCATAAAGCATCTCATTCCGCCCTCGTATATACTGGCCCGAGTACTCAACACTGGTATGTATGCCTGGTTGAAGCCCATTTTTATTTGTCGTAAAAAAGAACGACTTCCCGTGGCAGGCCCAAATGACTGTGGAGCATTCGATAAAGCCCCAGTGTAAATGCGGTCTAATGTATATTTCTTAAAAACGAGACCATCTGTTCAATGAAAGTGTTAATTTTGTAAAAGAAGCATATTTACTTTTTTCGGTAGAGCTCGCGTTGATATTAGACAATATATTGATGTGTATAGGTTATTTATGAATTCAGAATTATCGTTATATTCTGTTCAAGAATTATCAATAAATAGATACATCTAATGATCCAAACTAACATTGTAAATGCAAAAGTAGCTCTGTCTCTTACGATTTCATGTCTAACCCGCTGAACCAATCGATAGCTTACATGTAAGTTGTTGTAAGGCAAAACACAATATTTTGCTATTTAACTTAAATATATCCTTTTTTATATACCTACATATATTATAGGTCTCACGTTTGAAGTTTTGTACATGTTGATGTTACTAATAAGAAAAACTTTATTTTAACAAGAAATTTTATCGATTTTATTTCTTTCTTTTTTGTACTTTCTTCTATATATTTGTATCAACACAAATTTTCCAATTAATAATTAATTGACAGTTACTTTTCTAAACACGCCATTCGTACACCCTCCCGGTTGGTATTCTGGTTCAAATCGAGTTTTAAGCAAATTAATGTGTTAATCTATTTTGGGTGTCGACTGTGTTCGTTTAGTAAAATAAAATAAAAATAAAATTTGTAAGTTATTTAGCTGTATGCCCAAAAAGTTTGCCAAATGATGCATACGACATGGTTTAACATACGCGGCTTCAATACGTTAAGTCTAACTGCAACAAAAACTTGCAGAAGACAGATGCGACCAATACAATCCGTTACATATTTATATTTCATATAATTTTTCTTATTCAATAGTTATTTCACCAAAGCTTCATATGGCCATTAACCCGTGACGTGTCCTATTGACGCACTTGTGTCCGTAACGACTGTGGTTTTCAAATTTTTTATGAATTATTATACATTTATATTATACATTTTGGATTAGAACACAGCTGTGCTTTGGGACGTTACGGTATAAAATTTGTTTGGGAAACCGTGTGTCTCTCTAACCTTTGTACGTGGACTCATGCAGGGTTAAAGAGCCTAATTACATTAATAAATAAATGTACCATAATAAGGGATCGGTATAGGCAAATATAGTACCTAAATTTTAATGAAGTAATACATATACAAAGTGTTTTTTTTAATGGGACAGTATAAGGAAAACCGGAACCATAAAAGATACAAGAAAACTGTCTTAGAAACCATTAAGTCTTTTTTTGTGAAAACCAAAAAAAAAATTTAACACAGTAATTTTTTTATGATAAAAATTGATTGAAAAATGAATAAAATTGGAAATGAAAGTATTTTTCCGGATTTAAATCGCGTATATTGTATATAGGTTTACAAAAAAAAAACAAATACACGCGCTTTAAATCCGGAAAAATAGTTTCATTTCCTATGAATAAAATTGATCAAAAATTTTTTTAGTGCTGATCGACTCAGTTATAAGAAGGGACCATTTAAATTTTGGTCAAATTAAATGATTTTTCATTCAGACCATTGCTAATAAGACCAGTAGGGTAACTTTATACAAACGTAGTATAATTAAAAGAATGATGCTGCAATCTTACACTGCGAGAGACGCCGAACAGGCGGGAGTCGGGCTACTTCACTTACACTATGGTATTATCTAAGGCGGATTTATATTTGTCTGACGTGTCGCGTCGTTGCGCTCTGACGTGATGGTAATCGTTCACATCTACATGTCGTGTTCTGACATCTTCTGACGATATTTTGGAACAATACCGTCATGGCTTTCGGAAAGTTCATACGTTTCCAATGTCTGACGCGTTACAACACGGCACTGGTGCGTGAACACTTGTCTGATCTGATGTGACGCGGCCGCTCCGCCGCTACAACACAAGCCGTCATGTCAGATTGCGACGCATTAATTACAAAACTGCCTCCGTGACCGAACGGTTACCATGCGTGACACGCAGAGGTCCCAGTTTCGATTTCCGGGCCGGGAGAAATAGTTGTATAGCCTACAATTATTTCTCTCGTGAGTTTGGGTGGTAATTTGTGGTTGTCTGTGTGTGTGTCCATGGCACCTGCGATACAGGGTTTTCCTAGTGCGGGGCTATGTTGAGTGTGTGCGTTATTATTTATATATAAATCTAACGATATTAAATATATGAAACCAATACCGTTCTGACGCGTCACGACACGGCACGTCAGACAAATATAAATCCGGCTTAAATCATGTGTATTACTTGACTTTAGGTGAATATAATCTGCCTTTATCGATCTTTGATCATAGTATATGATCATTGGTGTAAAAAGCGCATATCGATTTAGATGCAGTCGACTTCGTTCCAGTGTCGACCGTCGAGGTAACTGTTGTCGTCGGCCGGGCGGCCGTCATGCCCTGCGATACCACGAGCGCTACCAACGAGGACCGGGTCTACATGGTGCTCTTGTTCAAGCAACCTGACGGTCGTCCAATATTTAGGTATGTATAAAAAGATGTCTTTAAAATTGCGTTCCTTTAGCGTGCTGTGCAACTATTGAGCCGTTTTTCTGAATACTATACTCTAAAGTGAGGAGGTTCTCCATTCGACTGTACTTTTTTTTTTAATGTTTGTTACGCGACACCTCCGGCAATTTTTGAACCAATTTTGCTAATTCTTTTTTTGTTGGAAAGAGGGTACCTCACTAGTGGATCGATTCAAATTCGAAAAAAAAAATTCCGCCTCTGGCATGGATGAATGACTTTTAAGGTCGAATCTTTTAGTACAGAGATTACCTACTATAGAAAATACTATACTCATTGACTTACAATTATAATGACTATACTAAAGTAATTGTCTCTTTTTGGAAGAGCAAATACATTAAAACTACAGTATCATTCTTTGCGATGGACTTTGTCAATGTTTGTTTATTAGGCGCTGTTTGTTCTATTTCAATATCCAAAATATTTTACCTCTATATGTTTACAATATCTGCCAGGGAATGTTCATCATCAATATTTTACGAGTTTAATATTCAAATAGTTACAGGATTTGTTTCAAATTTAAATTTCTAAAAAAGAAGTTTTTGGAATTTCAACGTTAGACGTATTACTTATTTTACTTTAAAATTTTCATGTATCCCATTTAGTTTGTGATTCCAAACAACTCGATGAATGATTGCATCCTATTATCAACATCCTCTATGTATTTTATTAAAGTCTTTCTAATTGTATTGCGCTGTGTTGTTTTCTCACCTGCAAGTATTTTTTTATTATCCTCTAAGCCAATCTGACTCTTTCTATCCTCTTCTTACAATATACAACAAGTCTTTATTGCTTAAATTAATTATCTATACAAAAGTAGACTCAATAACATTCTTATTGTTAGGTACTGAGGTATACTTTTCAAGTTACTTTGTTTATTTTTATATGTCCCATATTGTTCTTTATTACGAAATGAATTAGTAGAAAAGAAATAAAGAAGAGCGAATATTTTTACCAGAGAAAATGGATCAGAGAATATTTTAACAGAAACTCCTTTTCGCCTGCCAATATTTTCAATAAAAACGTAGTATAATACTTCCGAGTAAAAATCACACTTGCGTTAATAGTTAATAGTTAGTTGCGTTAGTAATTGCAGTTCATTGCTAAATTACTGTGAATCTTTCAACTAGGGCTTTCAGTTTTACTATATATCCGCGTCTCGGGAAAGCAAGAAATTTTAATCAAGTTATTTATTATAATGTTTAAAGTACATATAAAGGAAGTCTCTATTTCGTATCTAGTTCTTCTTTTTCATCATCTTCGTGGTGGCTTTAACAAGTGAAGATCTTAAGGTAATATTTGTAAAAATTAAAATAAGTTTTCGAGTTTATTTTTTTCTCGCTGTAATATTTTTATTTTGTTTCGACTGCTTCGAGCTCGTAATGCGCATCCGATATATCGCCTCATTGTTTTTATGGCATTTTAATTCGATTTTTAAGTTTTACTGCCACTACGGAGCAGTGCAGCGTAAAATTAAATTTTTTTTTTATTATCACTTTTGTTTCTAGTTTCTTTCTTAAAATTTTATTATACCCTATCTTCACGACTCAAACTTGTCTAACGGTACGTATTACTTTTGCGGCGGTATACACAATAATATAATCGCGGAAAGTCTGTTTCGTCAGAAAATGACGAAACCAATCGGTCACACCTTTTTAAATTCATAAATCATTGCATGTACGCGTGTATACTATGCTGACTTTATGTACTTTCTGAACTTGCAACTATGTATTAAAAAAAATATGCATAGTACATTATTGCAGAGGTCGGGAAGTAAGGGATTGCTGGACGAGTATGAGTTACAAGGCCGAGCGCCGGCGAGACTTGTAGGTAATAATACGAGTCAAGCAATCCCCGTTCCCGTCGAGGCTTATATAGTGCTTTTCTCAAACAATGTGAGGAAATAAGAAAAAACGAAGAAGATGGATAATATAAAAAGTAAAAAACTGGTAAATAAATTCTTAGTACAATTGCTAAAAAAATGTTATTGTATTTCCAAGTGCATTGATAGTAGTCTTCTGAATCTCTAATGATTTGGTTGAATGTCTATCCATTACTGTATTTTCGTTACCGCTTTTCTCACTAGAACTCGTTTTAGCAACGAAAATGCAAAAAAGACTGTGAGAGAGTTATTTTACCGCCTTTTTTTAAAAAAGTAAGCGACACAGATATTTTTAATTCTCGCAATTACGAACACTTGGCAGTTCGCTGTGTTAATTTTTATTTTGCCTGTTTATAATATAGTTCATCGTTCGATAGATTTAAAAGTTTAGAGTAGCGGACAGTAATAGATTTTCATACTAACTTTGTAGGCCTTGGCCGGGAAGAAGTCGTAAGGTTCATAAATGACAAACTTTCCGAGATGTTTGAGAAAAGTTATTTTATTTATAACTTATAATTGAGCATAGCTTACACGTTTTTCACGTAACCAAATTCTTTTTTGAAACCCCTTTTTGGTAATCGTTTATATTATGCTTGTATTCAACATCCGTTCTATTCCATTGTCCATCTTGTAACGAACTTAATTCTGTGTTCCATTTCTAAATAAATTTAAATTATTACGTGTATGTTACATTGAATTGGATGAACAAAATCTGGTTGATTGAATTTACCGTTTTATACGTTGGAACCATTGACTTACAATTATATGGACGTCGGGTCCGCGCTAAAAAAACTAATAGGGCGTTAAAATCGTATACAGAGCGTCATTCACGCTTTAGTCTTCGTTTGTTCGACTGACAGCGAAGCAATCAAAATTAGAAAGTACTGCGATGACATTACAATTGAAATTCAACGTTTTAGCTTTTTCATATTCCTTGACATGTCACTACGTTTAAATAGGTTGACTTGGGACATTTTTTTCGTGGTTTTTGTATTAGACCCGTCGTCCATTTATTTGTAAGTCAATGGTTGGAACTAACGTTTTTCGTTGATAGTCGTGGCTGTTGAGAGTTGATATTAAATCTTTTTATATTTTAATTAAAATTAAATTATAAATTTTTCCCGTATTAATGCGGTTCATTTTTCATGGCACTAGCTTATATTCCTTTTTTTTCAAATGAAATTAAATCCATTTCAAAAATGTATATCGTTTAGTATACGTGTTGTATTTAATTCAATTGCTATAAAAAAAACATTGTTGTATGTAAAACACCTATTGAATACAGCGGTTTCGTTGTAAAATTTCGAGTTAAGTTTGTGTTTTTTTTTCCATTGTGAAAGTTTTTAAGAATCGTGTTTTCACACTGTATATATTATATATTTTTTCCCAAGTGATTAGTTTAATACTGTTATACGGATTCAACCAAAGCCATGTATAGACTATTAAAAAAGATTAGAAGAAGCATTAACAGAAGATAATAAATATATATAAACTTGGAGTTAACAAATTGAGACAAAGAAATAGGAAGAAAGTTCATATTACAAGAAATAGTCTAGCTCTTAGGCTCAACTCACACTGGCGCAAAATCGACGCGTCGCGTCCTAATTTTCGATTACAACGCATGGCGACAATCGCATTAGTGCGCTCGGATCACAGTGTGGTCGGTGTCTGACGCCTCACTGCGCGCAAGGAACCCATATTTGCATAACACAAATTTGTACCTTAATAATGGGAAAGTAAATGAATAATTTATTGACTCAGAATAACACTTAGGAATCCTAATCTCCGGAAAAACAGTTTCATTTCCTATGTGTAAAAATCGCGAAAACCTAAGAACTCGATCAGAATAACACTTTTAAAAGTATAGGAAATGAAACTATTTTTCCGGATTTAAATCGCGTATATTTGTTTTTTCAAACAA
>NW_020656077.1:8416897-8436493 GCF_003589595.1 Hyposmocoma kahamanoa
AATGTCATACCAGATCGTGTTTAGACAAGTCGAAAACTCGTAAGCAAGATCTCCTTACTACATATTTCTCCGTGTAAACAGTCGAGGAGGCGATTAAGTTGCTTGCGAATCTCGTATGACATAATCGTAGGCGAGATTTTAGTTCTTGCCTGAATGTAAACATTATGATACGATAATCTTATGGCGATTATTGCTTACGACAATCGCCTGCGAGTTTTCGTCACGAAGCGTGCGAGAAACTCTCTCCATCTAAATGGGCCTTTATTCCCTACCGATGTGGGTAGCGAAGAATACCGCGCGGTATCCCGCTGGGTACTTGTATAAAGTTTCGCAGCTAGAGCGAAACTGGTATGCCGCGCCATATAGCCCAGGTAGGCGGTATTTTCTTGCTTGCTTTGAGAAACAGGAATCGCTGCACGACGCGGGAGCTGTGGCATATTCATCCGCACAACCCGCAAATCAGTTGATGACGATTAGTTGAAAGAAAGGAAGAAAGTAGAAAAAAAAACTGTTTATTACACACGTATATAAACAAAACAACAGGGGAACAATATAAATAATAATAACAATTAATCTTTTAGGCCCTCGGAGAAGCGAGATATAATAATAAAAGAATTTAAAAAAGATTCATAATGCACTATACCTAATTCACCGTATTGCGCCTGCAGGCGTGTCGCGCCTGGTGCAATCGGGACTTGCTCAGCTTTAGCAACAAAAAGGCTTTTTTTTAAACTGTTTCGTGGCGCTGATTTTCAGCAAGCCCGGGCGAGTGAGCCACTGACAACAATACAGAACTCAACAATAATTAAACAAATAAACAGATAGTTGACATAATAACAATAATAAATTATAAGAATAATGGACTTCACTACCCACAACGGCAACGAAAACGTTTGTATTTGAAAAGACCTTAAAGACCAATTTACATTACCGCGGAACGGAATGAAAGCGTATTTTTGTATTCGAAGCAAAATGAACTTTATGTCGATTGTGTAATGTACAAACTGAATACGAGCCAAAAAACTGGTCGCGCGTCTTCTGGAGAATTGTCGGGCTGTTATTATTTTACATATTCATTAATGAAAATAGTAAACTGTCGTTTAAAAAATAACTAATTGAAGGATTCTCAATTGGTACAGTTAGTGTGAATAAATTCTATTCTATTCTAAAATAACTGCCTCCGTAGCCGAACGGTTACCATGCCGGACTGCCACGCAGAGGTCCCAGGTTCGACTCCCGGGCCGGGAGAAATAGTTGTATGGCCTACAATTATTTCTCTCGTGACTTTGGGTGTAATTTGTGGTTGTCTATGTGTGTGTACATGGCACCCGCGACTCAGGGTTTCCCTAGTGCGGGGCTATGTTGAGTGTGTGCGTTATTATTATTAAAATAAGTAACGTTTTAGCATTAATTTTTGCTTTAAAATATTTAAAGTACAGATTCAGCTTCTTTACTATGCTATTATAATGTTATTATATGTAATAAACACCTAACAATAATGTAATAGCTGCCATCTGTTGGCCTCTTCGAATATTATTTACAATCGCATCGCGCGAGTTCACTTGGTACCATCTGTTATTGATCAGCGTTAAGAATCAAAATAAGCGTCCGAATATTCGGACGAGCGCGACATTTCTTTATAAGAGATTCAGTATCTGTTTTAGTATAGTATCTGTGGTTACACTATTAACATGAAGTTCACTAAGCTATGTACAATTTCGTAATCTTTTCCTTTTTTTTATTTCGTATGCATTACTATTGTGTAACGCTATTTGTATTATTTATTGTGAATGTGCTGTCTGTATTATAGATTTATGTCACTGTGTTATATATTGTAACTATTCGATTTGTAGGTTCTACGCATAGTGTGTTTCGAAAATCTCTCACTAGATGTCACTATCGGCGACGAATGCCGTAAAGCTAATACAAAGATGAATAACAAAAACACATAGGAGAATTTCGACAGCTCGCTAATTTGACCTATGGCTCACTACGTAAGAGCAATGCATGTATTCAAGTCCCACCGGGTCGATGAAATTTTTCTATATGTTGTGTGTGTGTATGTGTAAGTATGATTTAAAAATTAGTGTTATCAATAGCCCGATGGAATTTCGGGGGAAAATAATGAAATTGTGGTAACTGTAAAACAGTCTGAGTTAAAAACCCTAAACAACATATGTTTTTTTTTTGTTGACATTTATTCTAGTAGCAGAAGAGCTCATTGTGAAAAAGTTCATGAAATACTGCCACCTTACTTATTTCTGCCCTCAACTGCGTGGCACTGCAACTGTTGTGGACAGGCGTGTAGCTTACCATAAAAAAAATACATCAAACTTGTCTAGAGCATACTCTGCAACAGTAGCGTTCGCTGGCGCGACAATGACGCCACTTTTTAAAAGCTTCTAATTTGAAGGCGCCTTCAGTTAAAAATGGTTCAAATCTTTAGCTAAATTAGGACTAAATTGCAACATTATTTATTGTTGTTATGTATCGTATCTAGTTAAATCTATGAAACGAAAATTTGCAAATAAGGCCACATTAAGCAAATTAACTTTGCTCTACTTAAAACGGATTATGACTACCCGGATTGTTAGCGAGATTTATGACGGGTTTCCTAGTTGACGTGTATAACTGTCCATAGAATCTCTCGACCTCTCTCAAAATCTCAGTTGTGGATGTTACGGTTCTGCCATCTGTGGTCTTCAGTTTTGCCAGCTGACTCTGCCCAATAGTTATGCTGATAATACCGAAATGCTGTGACATAACAGCCCCTGTTATGTTCTCTTTGATACGTTCGGTATTAAATCGACACAGGTCACATTTCAGGGATTTTGAGATTCGCCTATTGAGCAGTCGATATGCATGCGCATCTACTGAAAACTGCAGAATCATATCACGCGTTTCCTTCATAAGTTCAAGAATAGAGTCAAAGAGCTTTTTGGTTCAGTTCTTGCGTCGTGTCTTGAAGAACTAACGTCCAACAGTATGGACAATTCTCACGAACTCGTCGTTGTAATCGTCTTCATTGCTTCCCAGACAATCGAAGCGATTTTGTAGCTCCAGTTGAAAACTCTCGAGGTTATGAATTTGGATCGGTGCTGGGCGGAGCGTTGACTTCATCATTCGAGACCTTTCAAGCTTAATATTAAGATTCAATATGCCTCTTACCACACGGTGATGGCATCCGCTTTTGACCATCATTGAATATTTGCTTTTTTATCTACATAGTCTATCACATTTTTTGTTGCACTGACTGTGCAAAGACTCATCGATGAAAGTTTGTATGGAAAACCGATCATTTCTCAAGCAAGTAAGGGTCAGGGTCTTCACACGTTTTATGAGTTCTGTACGAAGAATCTCCTTCACCGAAAAGCTCATGTTAAATTTACGCAAAAATTAACTACCGTCCATTGACTTACAATTATATGGACGACGGGTCTAATACAAAAACCACGAAAAAAATGTCCCAAGTCAACCTATTTAAACGTAGTGACATGTAAAGGAATATGAAAAAGCTAAAACGTTGAATTTAAATTGTAATGTCATCGCAGTACTGTCTAATTTTGCTTGTTTCGCTGTCAGTCGAACAAACGAAGACTAAAGCGCGAATGACGCTCTGTATACGATTTTAACACCCTATAAGTTCGGACACTTTTTAGCGCAGACCCGACGTCCATATAATTGTAAGTCAATGCTACTGTCGGAGAAATTTGAAATTATTAGTTCCGTAAGAAATAGAAAGTAAGCTTAGACCAGAACATAATAGAATACTATATGAGTTTTTGTAAATATTGAAATGTGCGCAAGAGATCCTTCAGTTGGCCTAAATGGGAGGCTTCGGCTATTTGTACTGCTAAATAAGGGTTGATTTCCCCTAAATTGTAGAATTATAGTAGTGGACGTTCATAATCCCAGCCTACCCCAGCTAAAGACAGGTATTATGTTTTGCTTTGTTATGCTTATTATTGGCATAGCGTCGGCACGGTTTTCTGGGAGACGTTGGTTCGAATCCACCCGGATCGAAGTGATTTTTTCTAAGTAATCTTTGTTTAATAATTATAACAAACTAGTGGAGTAACTTCACAAAAAATAAATGAACATCATAGTGATGAAACATCCTGACATTCATCATCATCACATCAACCAGAAGACGTCCATTGCTGAACATAGGCCTCCACCAAAGATTTCCATACCAGCTAATCGGACGCAACATCCTGACATTCAATAAAACTTAATTACAGATATTATGTTGTTTATGTTAGATGTTTCTAAATTCAAATATATTAACTACTGATTCGTAAGGCAGATTACTTCCAACAAAATGAGTTAGAAAGTTTAGGGTTTGTTCTTTACAAATAAAAATTTGTTGCCATTTATTATTTACAACATTTATTTCAAATATCGATACCGATCGGTACAATTATACAAAAAATCGGTATAATTTTAAACTTCGTTAATGACAAATCCGTTCGTAATCATTCATAATAATCATCCATTGAATCAATAACATACGCTAACTAGTATTATTAATTAACTTATTGGCGGGTTTGTCGTAATACCACAGATTACTTAATAGTTACTATGTAACAGATACATAATATCTACGTTATAATAGCCTTTTATAATCTGACTAATGACATCAGGCGCTCACTTCTAGGAAAAAGGAATCTATAAGGTGAAAATGCGTTGCCCGCCGTGTGCAGTCGTGCGGAACCGAATGCGCTAGGGTTGTACAAGGATTGTAATGAAAAAGAAAGGCTTGTCAGAATTTGAAACTACAATTATTTATTTAGATTAGGTTTTTATTATAATATAAAGTATACATGTAATACGTAATTTGAAGTTAGCATTATTTATTTAGTAAAGCGATGTAATAACGGTTACCTCTCAATCAGAGATTGTCGATTCAAATCCCGTGAACTGTGTGACAGTAATTGTGACTTCTCTAAGTTATGTATCATGGCCATATGATTTAAGTTCTACTTTACTTAGTAAGTCAAATAATTTATCTAAAATATTGTTTCCAACTAACGAACGGAAACCCTACCTATACTACCTACAAAATAGTTATCGTAGAACTCGCTGAACACATTAAATAATATTTTAAAATACGCATCGTCAACCCTTACCTCTCGATCCGGCAAACAAAGCGTGTTTGTAGGATGCGATGCGCGCCGCCCGACACCCCTCAAGTACCGCGCCGCTGCTCTGCGCAAGTACATTCGTTGTGCTAATATCTTACATAATTTATTAGATCATTCTTAAAACGTTTTTTGCATCACAGTCACAGTACACTTATTTCTTTCACAAAATACTGTCACATAAAACACTGCTATCTGCTGTGAAGTCCATTTATTTCTTTCCCCCGATCGAAAGTCGACATTTAACTTTAGCAACGCGATACAGTACCGTTAGCGCTATTTCTCCTCAGTAACACTTTCGGCAATAGAAATCCCGAAACCTTGATACGTAATAATAATTGTAATAAAATACATAGTCAGGTGGGGTATGAGGAACGTACTCTATTTTGAATCAAATGTTCTGAGCTCTAGGAAGAACAGATACATAAGAATTTTGAAGTATACTAAATTGCCTTCGTTTATTAGCTTTACACGTTTTAACAAGAAACGTTGTTGAAAACATGCAAATTGTGCTCTTTCCCCAAAAGATGGGACAAGAGGAGCAGGACCATGTTTCTTACTTCACTATATTGATTGATTTTTATGGCATTCGGCCACTGTCGCCATTACTGTGAACCATTATTATTATCGTATACAGAGATGAAATTCCAGAGGTTGAATTAAGGAGTAGATCTAGTACCTTAAGTAATCTGGAATATTTACCATCATATAAAATATCAACTATTAATAATGAATATGGAAATAGCGTTTGGACCTGCATCTTCCCCACTACATTGAACAAACTACCCTCAGCGGTAGTTAGCAAAATGAAAAACAAACAAAAAAATCAATTCAAAACCTTAATAAAACGATATTTCATTCACAGCAATGGGATGACGATACTGGCCAACTGCCATAGAAATCAATAAATATAATTAATTTGTAACAAATAACTTAAAACCTGAATTTTTGCAATAATAAGGATCTGTTTTTTCTTCATTGTAGTGCAATGGCTTTGTTATGCAAGTTTGAGCGTCTCACCCGGAAATTTATACTCTTAAAATACTACCTCAGAGTTTAGCAACATAATCTGTGTTTAACACACAATGTTACGAAATTGGAAATAACTGTATTAAATTAAATTAAATTTCTTAATTGATAAATACGTTATTAATACGTTAAACTATTTAGGCCACTAGTCAGGTTTTTTTATTAATTGTTAAAAGCCTAAGATAAAGCAAAAAAAATCGTGACTGCTCTAATTCCGTCTTCTAAGGCCCTAATGCACTGTACTTCATTTTTCTAAATGATTGTTTTATTTAGGCCACAGAACAAAGATGTGGTTGGTTTAAAAAAATGAGAACTACAAACAATACGCGATTCGGAGAATTGGAATTCCTGCGGCAATGGTTTTAAACAATTGCGGTTCCTTCGTTGTAAGATTTTTTTAAATATTGATCAGTGATAGCTTAGCACGCAGGGATAATACTACAGAACGTTAGCGTACACTATAGAATAACACACTTCGGGGAAGAAACGGCTTCCAAGTAAATTTAATAAAAAATTACGTACCGGGTGTTCACTACACGAGCTCTCTCGGACTTAGTGCGCTCGTACGAGCTAGATAGTCCACTCGATTTCAGTTTACACCTTACGAGTTCATCAGTGTCCAAGTAGCATTTGTCTCCTTGAATAATCAAGGTGACAACGACCGATCTACTGCTGCGAACAGCAGACATGTTAATAGCTGAAGTACGAACTCATGAAAGCGAAAAAACAAAGCAAAAGAAAAATTTGGACCAGGAAATGGATTTTGAGACGTCACTAACTGGATACTTTAAATAATTTTATTCGTGAAGAGGAACATCTTTGTCGTTTGAAAAGCGTACTCGTATAGTCCCATATCTATTTTACATAAGTTTTGTTTATAGTGCCCGTCCCTATCAACCTCTTGGTTATGCTAAAAAGTCACTATGATCTGTGCGAGCGAACTCGCACAGGGACCATCTAAGGTAGTGCCTTAGATGAGCCGCCCTGGGTGCACGTACAGCACCCTCTCTATTTTCCAGATAGGTACCGGAGCTATAGGCACGGTCACTTCTCGACACGTTAGCGCCACGAACGGTTCCCACCGCTGAGCCGTCGACTCGAAGTCGACTACCAAATCTCCTCATTGGTGGCGAGGCTATAAGACACGCTCACTTCTCGACGCCGAATGTGCGGCGTCTCTCCTGTACCCAAATTCCTAAGCGGCCGGAGCTAGCTCATCCTCTATTAGCTCTCCGGGCTAGTGTCGGAGATGCCAGGTAGCATCCGTACAATGTCCGCACATAGCTACCGACTTAAAGGGCAACTCACGTGCCCTGCACGTCTCTCCGGCTCAGGCCCTTAACTAGACCGCTTCTAAGACGAACGACCTGGCCACATGCTGCCGGGGCACATGAACGTGTTCATCCCTACAGCTAAGCACAAACCCCGGCGAGTCCTTACCCAAGTTCGGGTCCGCCAGAGATGCCCGTGCAGGCGTATCAGGACGCCAGCCGTACCCTGGTCTTGCCGTGGAGCCCGTAGTCTTCCCGAAAAACCTTATCTCTTGCGTCGTACTCGTATAGTGAGAAATCGGCTATATGTATGCGCATTATCTATGATTTGTCTCGAGAGCACACGTTACATAATGTGGTGGTGCGTAGGCGAGACAAATACTAATACGTTAATACTCGTAGGAGCCGATACAGCTGTATTTTTAGTCTTATTTTTTTTATTTGAATTCGAGAAGTTTCAAGCGTAAAAACCTAGATTGCTGTAATAGCTCGACGTCGTTGGCGTCGGTGTAATTGTTTGTCAAAAGAACAGCAATTACTTTGCGCTTGGCTACTGTCTTCACTGATGATGAATAATGTATATTTAAAAAAATCATTTAATATAAAGTAATATAAATTTACACTTGAAAACATTGACTTACAAATAAGTGGACGACGGGTCTAATACAAAAACCACGAAAAAAATGTCCCCAGTCAACCTATTTAAACGTAGTGACATGTAAAGGAATATGAAAAAGCTAAAACGTTGAATTTAAATTGTAATGTCATCGCAGTACCGTCTAATTTTGCTTGCTTCGCTGTCAGTTGAACAAACGAAGACTAAAGCGTGAATGACGCTCTGTATACGATTTTAACGCCCTATAAGTTCGGGCACTTTTTAGCGCGGACCCGACGTCCATATAATTGCCAGTCAATGCTTGAAAACATAATTTTTTGAGCTATTGCTGAGAACAACGAGCAAGAAACTCTAGTTCTTTTCAAACAAACTTAAATGGCACTTTGAATTAAATTTGCGTGCAATACAGGGCCATGTCCTCTTTTTATACATCTTTATGAAATACGTAGTCCTTAATTTTGTAATATGACTTTTCAATTAAAATACTTTTAGCATTAGTTTTTCACTTAGGAAATAATAATAAATAATTCGGATAATATCCTCCGGAATCTTCCATAATGAACTAGTGCAGTGCTCAAAAACAGTTGATTATCATGGCAGTAAAATGTCATGATATTCAACTAACTTAATATTACAATATTCGGTTTTGGGAATCTTCTTATTTTCATACCAATGCCATATACTGTGTGTGATGGCGTAAGGTTCTCACATATTGCCGCCTAGGGTGCACCAAGCGTACAGTAAAGAAATGGCATGTCGTGCTGGGTGGTTCCTTTCGTGCTCCCCATAGATGATACAATTTATATAATAATTCAATTTATATAATAACGCACACTCTCAAACATAGCCCCGCACTAGGGAAACCCTGTGTCGCGGGTGCCATAGACACACACATAGACAAACACAAATTACGCCCTAACTCACGAGAGAAATAAATGTAGGCCATACATTGACTTACAATTATATGGACGTCGAGTCCGCGCTAAAAACTGTCCGAACTTATAGGGCGTTAAAATCGTATACAGAGCGTCATTCACGCTTTAGTCTTCGTTTGTTCGACTAACAGCGAAGCAAGCAAAATTAGACAGTACTGCGATGACATTACAATTTAAATTCAACGTTTTAACTTTTTCATATTCCTTTACATGTCACTACGTTCAAATAGGTAGACTTGGGACATTTTTTTCGTGGTGTTTGTATTAGACCCGTCGTCCATTTATTTGTAAGTCAATGAGGCCATACAAATATTTCTCCCGGCCCAGTCGCGGGCGGCAGTCCGGCATGGTAACCGTTCGGCCATAGAGGCAGTTAATGCTTTCCCCATGCTTTGGAAATGAAACGATTTTTTTTTCGAAGCCAAATCGCATAAATGTTTTTACTAACAAACGTACATCAAAATTTATTACAGCTGACTGTGATGGTAAAGTGGCAAATGGCAAAGATAAAAAGCAAAGCCTGAAAAGGCCCGAAACGTTGGTTTGTTTAAAAAACAAACATAGGCGATTTAGACCGAAAAAATACTTTTATTTACAATATGTAACAATCACGAAAACCTAAGAACTAGTGAATTTCCGATATTTATGTCTCTGTTTGATATGAGATGATTGGAAGAATATGTACTATTTTAGAATTAGTTACAAACATGCCTTTTTATCTCCAATTTCTCTTAAATGGAGTTAACAGTTGCGGCATTTTGTAATTTATATGAGCTCTATTAAATGTCTGAATTTGATAGTGACAAATAAATCTAGATGAACCCAAACTGACGTTTCTTACTTAAGATACTATGGAATAACGAGTGTAGATGTTATACGCCCGAAACGTTTGTTTGAAGTCGCAAATATACGTGATTTATGGTTTCATGGTTTCATTTCCAATGTGTAACAATTGCGAAAACCTAAGAAACCTATATAACTCTGGATTTGCAACATTGTACAGAAAATATCATATTTAATAAGCATAGATATATCTATACGGTTTAAGCATTATTATTATTCAATAAGGGCTTGATTATGTAGAACATTGTCTTTTTGTTATAAATTCAATATGGGCTCATTTGGTTACAATTAACAACATTGTATTAAGCTTACAACAATTACACACTCTATATTATACATCTAACACTCTCAAAATTGTTTATTACATTTAACCATTTATAACTGTGTGCAAGTTAAGGTCACCGATATTCACCAAATATTCGCTATAATTTATACAGTTATCAATATCTTTACTGACACACGTGAAAGGTATTCGACCGAAATGGGCACCCTGTGGTACTGTGCCGAAATGCTAAAGAGTCCCCGTCAATGACGAATGTAAGTTTTAGATAGGAAACCGTATATAGTAATACATATGCCTATGTCAGGTTAGACTCGAACCACAGCAGCCATTACTGATGTTGTTTAGTTTTAATAATAGAATAATTTGGATCACTCTATCGCAAGCGTTGTTAAAATCTATTTGAGCACACCAGTCCACACCTATACATGAGTCAGTATAATATATTCAACTAGGTTGCTTGTTCGTGATAAGCCTCGTTCGTTTGTTTAACATGAGGAAATCGTATTAATAGAAATGTATAAATAAATTATTCTACAACAAGCGTCATAGTACATACATGTGCATTTATATAGTCCAAATATATCTCAAATGGCAGGGACTTACACCAAATTCAAGATAGTTATGAGCATAAATTTCTCTTTCGAAGTAACTTCTACCATATTTGTTATGTTTACGTCTTTCTTTCTCTAAGATTGAAGTGTCATGGTATAGACTGGACTTAAAGAAATCGTATTGGTTTCACACGGTGTGGTAATACGGTTTGGTACTCAACTGAAGAAAGAAAACTTTCTAAGTGGTAATCATCACGAAGGAAGTCACATCAGGAAGGATCACGAAAAAATCACTATATTCAAAATATAAAGTAGCCCTGAAACATAGAGCATGACTGTCAAATCAAACATTTTTTGGAAGTAAAAACTTATAGTCTTGCATAACTACTGCATGCTGAAGGTTTTTGAATGAAAAGTTGAACACAAAAATAACAGGCTTCACTCTGCACGACACCTCACTTTTTACAGTAAAAGAGTCGAGACATTCGCTTTGGTTTTAGAACATGACTGACTCAACGGGATCTACTAACTTGAATAAGAAAAGATACTTAGTGTTGAAAATGAATTTGATTCATAAATGAAGTTCACATGTTACGTCGCCTAAGCTGTTTAAGGCTAGTTTGGATGTATTATCCCGAGAGGGATAACTAGTGGCAGTTTGAGCCCACATTGTCTAGAGTATTAAAACACTTATTCCTGCGGCTCCAACTCGAACCGCCCAATTTTAAAGTCATTGTGCGTCTGAATATAGGGGTTCGGTGGCCGTGGATTTAACCGTATGGGATATCAAATCGTACGTGAAAGTTTAAATGTCTATATATTCTCAGCCCGCCGAGTTTATACTACTCTTGGAAAGTAGTTTAACTTCATAATAAGGGCGAGCGCACCGATATCTGGAGTCGAGCCATTTTACTGCTTGTTTATTGATGCCGCGTGAGAATCTAATTTGCGCTAAATGTTTAATGCATCGGGAGTTTCGGAAGTAGATATATTTAGACCGTTATAGCCACTAAGCTAGAAAACGAATCACAAGATAATGAATCCACAAATGAATGAGACTAGTCCTTACCAGTCTCATTAGACTCTTTAATTGACATTAGTCAAAGTTGAGTCGGTAAGCCATTGACTAAGTAGAAGGAGCCACCATATTCTATTTCAGTTTTCTTATAAGTACTATTGACACTTAGCCGCTCACGCGAGATGTTTTTGTTGGTAGTACGGAGGGTATTTATTTAGCAATGCAGAATAATAATTTTTATTCATAATAACTTGTATTTAAACTGAATCCTTTTCTATTTTGCGAAACCAAATAGCCGCCATTTTGCGATAGGAGGAGCGCATCGCGTGAGCGGTTCTAATTTTTTTTCAATTTTATTGAACGTCACGATTTTTGACCTCCCTGATATTCCATTGTTTTTGTGAAATTACTTCAGTAGTCGTTTATAATTATTTATACAACAATGTAAAGGTATCTGGTTGAGTGAAAAACAAATTTCTCACAGATGGCGCTACGTACGCTCGTTTAAAACCAAAAAACAGAGATTTGCACCAAGCGCATATAATTATTTTGCGTGTAAGTAGCATGTAAGTAGTAAATTATACCAGTAGCTTTTCAAATAATTTCACTGGTCACCGAAGATTTGTGGGAGAGATAGTCGTGCTTGTTGTAATTCTTAAAGCAATCCGTGAAAACCCTGAAGTACAGAGTTCTGACTCTCTAAGTCGTCGTCGAATAACTGTATTTTGTACCCCCTGAAACATCTGCAGCATCTCTTCCATATTACGCTTGGAAATGCTGGTTGTCTTTCCCGGAGTTCAAATTAACCTGCGCTATCTCTTGAAGAAAGTTTCCCCTTATACAACAGCAGGTCGAACAACTCCATCCATCCATCAGTTAGAATATGGCTCTATATAGCCTTATCGCAATTTTGTGAGACAAATACTCTGTCAATCGTGTCGTGATTTTGTTCAAAAATAATGTGGGCTGGTATCATAAAACATCATTTCCTGTCATTAACAATACCGAATTTTCTCTTGTGATCAACTTTCCATAAACTTAAGTGTTAACACCATTTTCATGCACCTACAATCCACTATCTCATATTTCATTATAAATCTCAATGTTCTAGTTCAGAAATACAATTAATTGTGTATACAACACTAGAATAGACATTATTTTAGCTGAACAAACACATTTCCTGTATCGAATAGTGAAAATGGAATGTTTGTTCTACGCTTCATTGATCCTCCGCGTTGTAGCGTCTACGAATTATCAAGTTCTTATGTAATTACTGTAAGTGTGTTGTGTTTGTAACTAATGTCTTTTGCTTGCTAGCGTGTAGTTTGAGGAAGTGTAAGGTAAATATTGTCTGTCTTACACTGTTTCACAAAGCAATTCGAATGTAGAAATTTGTTGTTAGGTGTTTTATTGTTACCTACGTTATGTTACGTTAGGTTCTATAAACATAAATCTGTATTTGTTTGTAATAGAGCAGTTGGAAAAGCTCCTTCTCTGCGATACGATACATTTATGGCATGTGAAAAATTGTCGTGGATGATTTACTGTTGTAGTACCATTTACTAGTACAGACATTTCCACATTCTTGGGACGTGTCAAACAGAATTCGACAATTATGGTTGCCCAACGGCTTACACTGTGGACGCTGGAGGTCCTGGTTTTGAGTTCTGATCTGGGTGTTCTGGGAAGTCCCCAGAGTGAATTCCGTTGCTCTGCTAATCATAGTACAGGGATTTCCCTAGTTTGAGGCTAGGCCATTGATGTAATTGTCTGGTACATTATTGTTATTAATTTGGATATCCATTTTTAACCTAGTCCACAAAAAGGAGGAGGTTCTCGCTCCTCTGGCATTTGTGAACTGATTTTGATGATTCTTTTTTTGTTGGAAAGAGGCCCAGGCTTACTATTGGTTTCATTTAAATTTGAAGAAAATATTCCAGATGAATCGGGTTTCACGCACTTTCCGGTAACCGATTTCAATGAACTTGAGATCGATTTTTTTTATATAAAAGTTATAAGTATAATTATTACGCTCGCCTCTCCCATGGCCTAAAGGATAAATTTTGAACTTTTTAAATGGAAGAGGCGGTATTCTCCGGCATTGGCACAGTCGGCCGGGGTCAGGGGCTCAGGTTCGAGAACCGGCAAACAATACGTGCCGTGGCGAACAATACGTGCCGTATCCAACAGGACGGCTTTCAACATTTGTGCTGGAAGCGACACGCCACAGAACTTCAACCGCCTCAAACTGCTAGTAAGGCTAACTGGAATTAATTATTATTATTACTATAGAATTGGTAGATTGATCGTCTGATTATTGCACGCAACAGTAAGCGCAAAAAAGCAGTCAACCAATTATTAAGAAACAATGGCGGTCTGAAACGTTCGTGTGTTTAAATATTTAAACAAAACGTGTATCGAGCGAACAGAAGAACGATCGAATTTTCCGCTTCGTTAGGAGAGGGCTAACGAACCGCATGCAGCTCGGATTTGTGAACAGGAGAACGGTTTAGGTATACAATTACTTGATAGATGGAACCTTACAACAGCAGTTATAGAGCTCGGAAAGAGTTCATCGGGAGAATTACTGCCACCTTACCTATTTCTGCCACCAAGCAGTAACGCCAGCATTACTGTGTTCCGGTTTGGAAGGGTAAGAGTGCTGATGAAAATACAGGTACATGGGACTTGTTAACTTATATCTCAGGGTGACGGGTACAGTGACAATGTCCCTACAATCTTAACGATTTAAAGCTCTGTGTGTAGTCATCCCGTCACTTGATATTATAAGAAAAGTCCGCCAGCAGACCCAATGGAGGTTGAGAACTTCACACGTTTTCCAAAGGTTGTGAACCTTCTTCGACGTGAGCTTTCATCACGATGTTTCCTTCACCGAAAGGCTTCCGCTAAATTTCAAATTAAATTTTGCACATAAATTCTGAAAAACTCATAAGTGCGAGGCCGGAGCAGTGTTTGCTATTAAGAATGAATAATATTGAGTATTATTTTTTTTATGATTACTAAGTGGCGAGACGAACAAGTCATGCGTCTGGTGGTCAGCGACACGCCTATCCATAACAGTTGCAGTGCCATTCAGAATTTTAAATCGCAAAGATCTTATGAGAATTGACAATGCGCTCATCACACTGAGACATAAGTTGACAAGTGCCTGTAATTTTACTAGTAGAAGGGTAAGCTGCTAAACCGGAACGCAGTAATGCCCACATTACTGCTCACCTGGACAACTCTTTCATTAGAAGCTCTACTGCTGTAAATTGTTTGACGACCTCGACACTGTGAGCGCATGACGACGAGGTCCCGACTTCGGGGAATAGACTTTTCTAAATTGATTCCGATCTGGGTAATGTCCCGGAATGAATTCCGTTCCTCTGGTACTCATAGTACATGGAATTTATTATAAAACATTTAACCTAACCTAATAATTTCTTTGCGATAAGCATCCTAACTATCCAAGGATACTTATTATATAGGAATGATCTTCCACCTAAAGTATTTTCTATGCGCTATGACAAGGGGTTCTTCAAAAAGCGCGTAAACAGGGCTGTCAAATGATGACAGCACGTAGGTAGTTAGAGATTTCTCTACACATTAGCCCTCAGTCATCGAACATATAACCAAAAATAGAGACAAAATAATGGCCATCCATCCCTGGCGACTTATCAGGCAAATGGGCCTTGTATCATTTTTAATCATCAACTCTTGTTTGCTCTGAAATCAGTAATTAGAAAGCTGAAATAGTACAGCGCCAACAACTGACCTGTGTACAAACAGGTCGTCTCAGTATATTCCAAAAATGTTCTGTATTTATTGCAATAAATATAATATCTTTAACCACTGAGGGCAGTTCCATTCGGTGGTGTGGGAAAAACAGCAAAACATCTAATTACAAAACCAATCGGTAAAAAAAATCGGTAATAAATATGTAATTTTTAAATTTTCGTCAATTATAGCAAAGCTTGTTTAGCACTTAAACTGGTCGATTTGACGTGAAACAATTGACCTGACTGGCCAATCGGAGCGCAGTTGTCAATCGGTGGCTGAATAGTTTTCATACAAATTAAATGTCATTTCGTCTCTATCTATCTCTGGTTATATACTAGATGCTCCACTTAACACAACAAAAAATATCCCGAAAGATTTTCCCGGTATCGTTATAAATTGGTTTTCGGGAAAAAAGTCGAGCAATCGTCATTTTGAGCAAATGCAATGTAGGACTTCTGATCGGTTCCTGGAATTTACTCTTTGACACCAGGAGTGTAATTATCAAGCACGCCATTATTACTACCTTTACAATCATAATATGCGAAAGCGCGCTGTATCAGAATTGTTTTTAACAATGAACCGACGAGCAGAATTAAAACTTGCTGATACCTCTGACGCCGCCCGGGTTAACCGACTTTGTTAACAGAGAACTTTAAAAGATCCGCGACGAACGCAACTGACTCCACTTGTGGAAAGTATTCAACGAAGATATTGTGAGAAAGTTTCTAGAAAAAGCTGAATTTAAATTAAGTATTCAAAAGCGCATCGGATTAATAATATTTAGTTCCAAAAAAAATTACTATAAAGTGCCGACAAGAAGAATTAACCCACTTACAAATATGGAAATGGGACCAAGTTGTTAGTTGGTTTCGCCAATATAAATATTGAATTATTAGCGATTGACAGTTTCCATTGCACGCGATTGAAACCCCACAACCCTGCTATTGATATTAATAGCCATGTAGCCAGCTCAATGTAGGCAGCAATACGGTTCAATATTACATCAACAAATATTTCAATTCTCGCCTCTCTCATCCTCGTCCAGACTTTTCCCACCGAAGATGCGCGAGGAGAGAATAGAAATTACATGGCAAAATTTCACTTTACTGGAGGTGGAAAAGATTTGACATAAAATTTCTATTCTCGTCTCGTTTTGTCTCGGTGTAAGTACCGAACTGCTATGACGGTAAAGTTTGCTGACTATACAGATCTTTCCCCATTAGATAACGTTGCACTATGTTCCAGTTTGAAGGGCGAGAATGGTGTTAATAAGTGGTTCTTTATTGACTCCAATTATGAAATGAAAATTTATTTCTGTAAGCTTTTTAATTTTCGTAGTGGGCACATAAGGATCAAAGAGTGTCAAACGTAGTTTCAGATAGAGTGTCTTCTGCTCTTCAGCTTTTCTCTTTGGCAGATATAGCGTAAACGTTACGTGTATATATTCGTCATCCTCGTCATCATTCCAGCAGCAGTATACGTATATGTATTATAATAAAATAAAAATATATTTTTCACTTCACTAGCTCGGAAACGTTTTCTCCCTCATTAGAAATCTTCGCGCAAAAGCGTCTTTTACACGCTAGCGTGGAAAAGGTTTTTGAAATTTGAACTTGACGATGGACTGTCGTACACGTCATCTTTCTTTCGATGAAAAAGAAAGATAATGACACGTTCAACTACGCGATTTGCCGTACATTACTCATTTAACTGCCTCAGTGGCCGCACGGTTACCATTGCCAATCCAGGTTCGATTCTCGGGCATTTTTTGTTCATGGCATCCGCGACACAGGGTTTCCCTAGTGCGGGGCTATGTTGAGTATGTGCGTTATTGTTATTATAGTTCAACTGTTTTTCTTTCATCTACCATTTTCATTGCTATAGTGAGGTGAAAATTTGTCTGTTTCGATCGGTAGCAAAGTTGTTTTGCGTCTCGTGTCTTGAAACCCTCGCTACGTAATCTATTTTTGAACCTTCTCTTGCTCAGGTTTCAAAGTTGTTGCACTCGCGTCAAGCAACAACTTTGCTTTAAAAAACTATATTTCTCCACAAAAAAATAACAATAATTACATACTAATATGAAATACAATTTAATAATTTCGATATATGAATAAATAAATATATTAGACAACGTTGCTCCAATCCCAAAGTAAGTAACTAAACAACTTGTGCTATGGAAATCGGAAATAACGACGGTACCACAAATACTTAGACTCGAGACAATAATATAGAAAAGTAAGTCTACTACATTGACCTAGCCCGGGTTCAAACCCGAGACTTCAGAAACGGCGACACCATGGAAACTGGTGTGCAAGCCATTCTACCACAGAGGTCGCTGGTTGCTGAGTTTCAGTCTTCACCTATAGCTGTGTTAAATTAAACAACAGCAATTGTTAGCAACAGCAATAAACAAATCAGAAATTATTTCTATAGTGGCAGATTTGGTGAAGACTGTCACTGTATTTAGTAGGAAAATTAGCGTTAACTTGTTTTTTTATTAATATAACATTTAATATAGTACAAAATATAGACGTTTGAAATAAAAATACATATTTAATTTTGAACAATATCCGCTCTTCAAGCTCTAAACCAAATGGTCCTTCGATTCCGGATCCACAGGACCATTTGGTTTAGCGTGAAAGTGTCCATGATGCCATAATACGAATATTTACTTACATGTTTATTTTATAATTTTATTTAAACTTTATTGTACAATATACACAACTAAATGGCAGACTTCATGCCCTAAGGCATTCTCTACCAGTCAACCATTGGACCAAACAGAAAAAAATGTTGCCTGTGCTAACACCAATTCACATTATCATTTGTAGAGTTTCTCATTTTCTTCATAAATAACCAAAACGATATATGTATTTATAAATAAGTTCAAATTGAAGTCGCTTATAAAAAATTAGAATTAACGCAAACCTCGCATAAAGTAAACGCGAATTAGATTTACGTAAGCGAAGTTGACGAGAGAAACGCTCAAACAGGTCTGTAGGGGTCCAGTGCCGCGGCACGACTGCCTGCTAGCCGTTGACACGGAGATATATTTGAAGTAATTTACTAGTGAGGTTAACCACATCTAGTAACGTAACAGAAATTAAGCTAATCTTCGGGATAAACATGTTTAATGTTCAACATCTAAACATCATTGCTACTATTACACTCTTAATATCTCTTTAAGCGCAGGTGCAGATGAAATTATAAGCATGGGACTTGTCAACTTATGTCTCAGGGTGACGGGAGCAGTGGCAGTGTCTCTCAGATCTTTGCGCTTTAAAACTCTGTCTCACTTACCACCAGGTCTTTCTTCGTTCCGTCACTTGTTATCTAAAGAAATTACTTTCATATTCAATTAATAACACATTTTAAACATGTTCAAATGCTTATCCACTATCACACTACATTGTACATAGAGTTTTAGAAAAAGACGGTCGACTGATTTCGGCTTTGTTGAGCAAAGTGTCTGTCACCCAAACCTGTGTGATAATCAGTCGACAATTTGTCATTTGTACGAGGGAAACGGTGCCCTACAATCGAATATCTTTTTCTAAAGCTCGTGTGTAATATGATATTGTAAATAGCTTGAAACTGCTTTCTCCATTTTCAGAACTTGACTGATAATGTCGATACTTCTAATCAACGTTATGTCAACTTTAATTTTTAGGTATTTTCTGGTATTTTTGGAAACAGTCATATTTATTTAGTATTTTGTGAATAGAAAATCAAGGAACACAAGACAAAATAAAAACCGAAACAGTAAAACAAAAAAAAAACGAATTTTGTGAAAAACAAAAATAAAAGTTAAAGTCAAATAAATTGACGATCATTGGACTTGACGTATCCTTGGAATTAAAATTTTACCCGGAATTGTAACTCTATACCCTGATTGACCCCAATCTGATATGACCCACTGAAGGCGAGGCTTATTGCCTATAAACTAAATATTTATATAAAAAGAAAAAATCACCAAGACTTGGCTGTATGGTATCAAACCTTTGTCTTTTCCTTTACGGAAGGAATGGAAACTAACAACATAATAATAGGGGTTAAAGTATGAAATTGCCGATTTGTAATGAAAATCTAAATTGTTTATTTTTTAAATTTTTAACAAATTTATTTA
>NW_020656077.1:8436893-8455873 GCF_003589595.1 Hyposmocoma kahamanoa
AAAAAAAAAAATCACAGAAACCATTTGAAAAAAGTTTCATTCGAAAACCTCAAACCATGAAGATTCTATGAAAATTCAAAGAACCTATTGCAATAAAACGGCAATTTCATACTTTAACCCCTAATATTAGCATACCGTGTTTATTTCACTACAGTTCTAAACCTCGTAAATGGAAAATTTTGAATATCAATCGGAATCTGATTATAGAAGTGTACACATTGCCCCTTCAATGAATAAAGAAACAAAAAACAAATAAAAACAAAACAGGTTCATTAATTAAGTTCTATTAGTGTTCGTTATCAAAATGATATATGAAAAACAAATTATTGAATATTTTATCGCACTAAAATGGTTTGCGGATATGTGGATGTGGTGCTCATAAAATGTTTTAACGACCGCACAAACATTACAATACTAGTTATAGGAAGCCCAAATCATCAACGTTTAACCCTTTGACCGCGGTGGTTATTTTAAAGCGTCTTACATTAACTTGGTTGATAGCCAAATGAGTCCCTTTAATTTTCAATTGAAATTAATAAATAAACATTAACTAACATGTTAACATTATGTGTTAACATATTTGTAGTTAAGTAAGGATCCATAGTTGCATTTTTTGTTCAGTTATGTTCTTCTTTGCTTTAGGAGATTTGAATTAATTTATGGTGGAAATTCATAACGTGTCACATCACTACTGACGCTTGACGTCTAAGGAATTAAACTGATTTTTGTCACTGCCGGCCAAAAGGTTAAATACTAATGTACCGTTAATTATTAATACAAAGATCAAACACTAAAATTAAATATTATTATAATTAAAGCGACATCTGTGGTCAGTCGCTGGTAGCTGTACAGGTACCTGGCTGAGTGAAAAAACTACTAAAAAAACCGACCTCAAAAGTACGTGGAATTACGTCTATTTGCTAAGTATTATTGAAATATCCCCTAGTTCGCCACTATACAGGATTTGACACTGGAGATAATAAAAATCGGTTCTCACTACTCAAAGTATATGGAGAGAAAAACGCCTTGAATTGGAGAAATAGCAAAATCAACCATTAAAATAATTGCTCCTAAATTAAAGTTAGGCGCTATTTATAATAAAAATGAATCTTCATGTGTGAACAGCCACCCTTCGAGGTGGATGATTTTTTTCAAAATGAAATGAGACCACTATGGAAGTACCCCCTTTCCAACAAAAAAAGAATCATGAAAATCGGTTCACAAATACCGGAGTTATCGCGTAACATACATACAAAAAAAAGAAAAAAAAAAGAACATACAGTCGAATTGAGAACCTCCTCCTTTTTGAAGTCGGTTAAAAACAAACTGCAACAAGCACATGAAAAATGCGTAAGGTCCGCTGGTTTGTTCCGTGGCTGAGTTGGCATAGCGTCTAGCACGGCTTGCTGGGAGACGCTGGTTCGAATCCAGCCCGATCAAAGGATTTTTACTTAGTATGCGATCTTCCTATTTACTTATTTTTATTGGATAAGGTACAACAACAGATTACAGATCAGAGTATACATTAACAAAACTATTCTACATGAATGAATATAAACCTGCAATCCAATTATAGCTATACACAACACTTTAGTAAAAAAAAGTAGACATTTAATATTTAGTAGAAATTATTTAAATAACTTAACAAATAAAAAAGAGAATAAAAAATATAAAAAACATAAAAGCTTACGTAAAGAAATTGAGAATGTGGAATACAGAATAAAATGGGTATACGCACAGAACGTGTTGGCACCTTCATATATATCATCTGCAACAAGGTGGCATCTGCAAAACCGTTAGCAATCTTGTGGAGCATACATTAATCCGATATCTGTCGTCTTTTTTCAAGACTAATCATACCAAAACGTATTCTTTCGTTTCTTCCTCAAACCGTATTTAGAGCTCATTGTTCTCAGGAATCTTCGCTGCACCGATTCTATCCTATCTTTATGATTCTGGTAAGTCGGAGGCCAGACAAATGAACAGTACTCTAAAATACTCCTTACCAACGAGTTGTGTACCTTAGACTACGATGTCATGTTTTGGAAGGGCTTGGCAACACGGAGGATATAGAACAGTATTTTATTCGCGCTTCTACATATGTGTTATTTAACGGGCTACATACTATTCAATCTGTCGCCTCAATTCATAAATTTTTTTTGTGTCCAAATTGCAAACATTTTTTTAATGTGTTGTTATTTAAATATTTCTCTGTTTAAGTATTTTTAATACTTATTCCGTAGGTTCCATAATTTCTTTATAAGCCCGGTTGCATTGTATACTGTATCCGTTAGAAAGTCGCATCAGTCGTTAACAAGCCGGGCGAAATACGCGATCGTGTGTAAGGGCTTTATGCTTGTTTCGTGTGATAAATACGAGGGGATTTCGCTTTGCAGATAAGGTGGCGTGTTCTAAAGGGGCTCTCGTTTTTATACACGATGTGTCGCGCTACGACGGCCCCGCTCGGCGGGAATTTCGGAGACCTTTATCTCGAAACTATCGTGAAGCGGAATGGTTTTTCTGCCTTTTCGGTCAGTTGAGACGTAAAATAGTTGCTTTGTACTCGGAATAAATACAGGGTGTCCCAAATATACCACGATACATGATCTGTATACCTATCAGAAAAAATAAATTACCTTGGTATAAGTCTTTTGGTTTTCGAGGGTACGAGAATTAATAGCTTTTTTCCCAATTTTTGATATTTCTCAGTAAAATCTTAGTTGCAGCGCCTGGAAAAACTATTCATAATACCCGAAAAATAAAAATAACAACCATCTGGAGCTAACCTTGTAAATAATAGCATCTTCTTCTTCTCAGTCGTTATCTTTGCTGCTGAAGGTCGTGTCCCCGTATGGTTTCAAGACTATAAGGACGATTTTCATTCATCTGGTTTTGTCTTCGGCCTCTTTCAGGGCCGTTGTTATAGAGAGGGCAGCGATAGCCCGTGACGGCCAATAACAGCACATAACCCAACAAAAAGTATATATAGAGTTTTCCAAAAAAATAAATAGATAAAGCTAACATCTCGAAACCTAAAAGACTTTTACTAAGGTCAAATATTTTTTCTGGTAGGTATAGAGCTCATCTACCTACAGTGTCGCTCTGTCGTGGTATTTTTGGGACAACCTGTATATTCGGAATGAAAAATTCACGTACCTTATAACGAATAGCCATCAAATTACTTTGAAACTACGCTATCTATAACAGTTGATTAGAGATAAGACTCTGTAAACTTCACTGTAAGAGCGAAAACGTTTGACATATATACTTAATAGGAGCGAGTGCCTCATATTGGAACCGTTAATAGTGTAATTACCTCGCTGGTAACTCCAAATTAGCATCTAACGAGATCATTTGAGTTGAGTGAACTGTTGAGTGGTTAATGCTTAGCGCTATCATGAAATTATGATATGTTTCTTGTTGTTGTTTGATTTTCAATCGCATCACTAATATTAACATCTCTGTCAAAATCAAAATAAATAGTCTTTTTTTTTTAAGTGAAATTTAATTGAGGCGGTGAAATTCGGCGAATAATTGGTCACAACACTATTACTTAAAAAATAAAATTGAGGACGCAGTTGTTTTGCTTCACGAAAATTGAAATTTGTTTTTAAAAACTCCTTACGTTAATAATTGTTTTTAAATTTTTATTGGATTGATATTCAAAAATTTTTTTGTGGATTTTTTTGTCAAATACTCTTTTAGTTTGTTATAATTATGAATTCAAATATCGCGTGAGGTTAGGTTAATTAGGGACCTAGCAAGAGGTTTCGTTCTGTGGCTTAGTTGGCATACCATCTGCCACGGTTTGCTAGAAGACGTTGGTTCGCATCCAGCCAGATCAAAGGAATTTTTTGTACGTGTTCGATCTTTGTGTTAATAATTTTAACAAAGTAGTGGAGTAATTGCACAAAAAATAATTGAATATCAATTCAATAAAAATTTAATTACAGTTAATAGCAACATTTCTAGCCAGGGCTGGTAGCTGTAACGATGACGAAATACTTTCATAGATTTCTCATAGATGGCGCTACGGCTAAAAAGTCGTTGAAAACCAAACACAAAGATCCGACAACAAGCACATAGAAAAATCCTGAGATCCGCTGGTTCGTTCCGTGGCTTAGTAGGTGGAATCGAAAAAAGTTTTTCTAAATATTTGATCTTTGTATTAATAATTATGAAAAATGAATAATTGTTTGTTTATTGTTTCGTTGATTGCATACAAAGTTACATACTATCGTCTTCATTAGGTTTGAAATTAGGCCTGACGACTATAATATCATTTATTCAAGATGTTGTCTACGAAATTAAAATAATTTATTTGGTATAGTGATGATATAGTAGTACTTTGGGAGAGCCCTCGAACTGTGATCACTAGGTCATCTGCATAACCCTGGGCGTCAATGTTCAGTTCAGCCAACCTATACAGGTCCTATGCTGATCCACAGCAAGAGTCCAAAGAAGAGGAGAAATTACTCCACCTTGCGGGCAACCCCTTACTGTGGAGGCCACAGGAGGATAGACAGGCCTTTATAGTACAACTTGAAAAATGTAATGAATATATTTTATTCAATCTTGTAATTATGACATTTGCAGACGCTAAAGAATTCTTTTTAACAATGATTTCGCCATTGTTCTTTAGTATATTATGACCAAAACAAATAAAAATTGGCAAATAATGAAAACAATTTAACGTTAACATGTAATTATTACTACAGAGACTTTCGTATACTTGGATTATTCATATTTTTTTTCAATTTCAAAGTCCTTAACTTTACACGGTTCGTATTGAAATATTTAACACTGAAGCATTGACTTTAATTGTAAGTCAATGCACTGAAGTCTTAAATTGAAAGATATTACTAAAGGAAAACTGAAATAAATGACTAAGCATTGCAATTCTTTGACTTTCGCCAGTTCCACGCGCAACGAAAGATAAAAAAACCCTTTTTTCTACTCCTGTTTATAATCTGTCAATAATTTACCATATCTTAATCAATCAAAATTTTGTTGGCTGTGATTGCCGCTGAGTTGAAAAATTTTATTAAAGGTCTACGAAATTAAAATAATTTATTTGGTATTTTCATCGTATTAGAATTTAAAGTCGGAAAAGGAATAAAAGGAATTATTCGAAAGTTTCAATTATGGTTCCCATTTAACAATTTCAAGTTAAACTGTCACGTCGCCATTGACGATTACTGTGTTGCCCTTCAACTCCCTTCTGTTGCTAATAACTCGTCGTCATGTGTAAACTTAGAGAACAATGGCGAACTCCCATATACATTTTTGTTGACGTTATTTGTATGCGTCTGTTTATGAAAAATATGGGAAAATATAAAATTTAAATTGTTTTAAAAATTCGGTTTTAGGTTAACTATTCTGAGAATTTTTTTTTTTATAAAAAATAAGTGCGCATTTGAACTCCATCTCACCTGATGGAAAATGATGATGAGGCCGACGATGTAGCATACACACCTAAATAATGCCTATTCACTCTCGCCTTGAAACGGTCCAAGTTAAAGCGTTCGGGGAGCAAGTCCGCATTTTATTCCACTCTTTAGCCTCTCGCCATATAAACTTGGAAGCGATACGCTTCGTGCGAATCCTGGGAATATCAACAACATAGGGGTGGACTCCCAACCCACGTCTAGTCCACCGATGATGGAAAGGGGTAGACGGCATCAAATTATGCAATTCCATCGCACACTTTCCGTGATATATCTTGTAGAATACAAGGCTCTGCAGCTTCGCCTCTACTAATTTCGAGTCACATATAAGCCTCTTGGCACGCTGGTCGATGGAATCCAAGGTGGCCAGTTGGTACTTATTTAGTATCCATACACGACCGAATTGTGCTAGGTACAGCTGAAGCAACCCGTAATGAAGTAACGCCTCACCTTGGAAAGGATGCAAACTTCCTGGCTGCATTTTTGGCCATGGATTCAATGTATCTGCCGAAGTTCAGATTGGACGACAGGTCCATTCCAATTGTCTGGAAACGGCCGGCTATCGGTATGGATACATCAGGAAAAGTCGGACTCAGGTGAAAGAGACTCCGTTTTGTGGAGAATAGACACGCCCGCTTTTTGGTAGTGTTAAATTTGACAAGATTGGCATCACCCCAATCGAAGACTATCTTAAACAAACTACCGCAGCAGAACGTGGTAAAGTAGGGACGCCAAAGTTTGATTCTACCGCTTTGGCAAGAGACCAAAAGACTTGCTGCCTGCTAGAAAAGAGGCAAGTTTGGCCCCTATGCGGCGCACTTGGTCGAACTTTGCCCTGCGTAGCACCCTTTTGCGCGTTTTGGCGGCCGTACTAAAAGTTTTCTTCATATTCAGATAATGCAGTGGCACTGCAACTGTTATGGATTGGCGTGTCGTTTGCCACTAGGCGTACGGCTTGTTCCCATCACGTGGTATTATAAAAAAAATGCGGACAACACTTTTACGCAATGAATTGTCGCTTTACTCCAGCATCAAAAATGGCAAACTGTATTTACAAAGAGCAATCCCAGGTTTGTCTTATTTTCTCAAGGGGAACGGCCTTACGTATGGTTGGTTATGTTCAATCAATTTCACGATTTCAAGTACAATTACTTCACGTTTGAAATGAACGTGTATTTCAAATCACTTACTCGAAAATTTTAATGCGCTTTACTACTTTCAAGTATGATGCTCAAATGCAAGCTTAATGCTATGTGAATAGAAAAGCATTAATGGAAACTGTCATATAGTTATACCAGGATTATACGCTTACAGTATTTAGTGAAAACAGTTTTATGTGGTAGGGATTTCATTTGATTTACTTTATATTTCACGGTAACTGGTTTTAAGCTAGGAGTAGATTTTAAACTGTACCTATTTTGAGATTCAATTTCAGATTCATTTTTATGACTGTCTGTTCTATCTATGTTTATTAAATCACTATATCTTTTTATCATCATCATATCAGGTGGAAGATGTTCACTGCTGATTGTAGGCGTTCCCTAAAAATTTCCAGACTAGTCGATCGGACGCGGCGTGCATCCATCGGTTACCAGGTCGTCTGTGCATCTAGTAGGGAGCTGTACCACTGAACGCCTTCCGGTTCGTGATCTCCATTCGAGATTTCATTTCCTCAACGGCCGTCAGTTCTACGAGGCATGTGCTCTGCCCACCGCCACTTCAACATGCTAATTCTTTGAGCTATGTGGGTAACTTTCGTTCATCTACGGATCTCCTCATTTCTATTCGATCACGTTGAGAAATGCCGAGCATTGTTCGCTCCATAGCTCGTTGAGTGAGTTCCTTTTTTATGAGGTCCATACTAAGTGACCACGTCTCAGAGCTGTAGGTCATCACTGGCAACACACACTGCTCGGAGACTTTTGTCTTCAAGGACTTGCAATAGCAAATGAGAAGACGTCCCGGGATTTCCCGAAAGCTGCCCAACGGAGTCGGATTCGACCTCGTTTGTTCAAGGAAGACATACTTGTCAACAACTTCTTCAACCATATTTTTTACAGTTTATAAATCTATATGCACGAAAATGTTTATTTTCTGACCACAATATAGGACATATAGGATACCGACGGTCCCACCGAATAAACGTGTACAGGAAAAACTGCAACATTACAGGAGCTATTAAATTAAAAACTGAAAAAATATTAGTACTCATTTGTAATTGGCAGTGATCGGAATAGGTACTTTTTTACCTAAACATCGAGGAACATAGATAGCGAATGGAGGCTGTCTTACGAAAATATTTTTTAGGTCCTAGATCTTAATCTCCCTGGATATCGCTGACTCGCTCCGATGATTCCCTACCTAGTCTGTGGCAAGTGAATAATCTCACTGTAGTTGTTAGCCAGAAGCCATTGTTAAATTCTCTTTGTTCTTCCTAAGACATAAAAATCCAAGTGAGAAAATTAAAACGTATACTCAGAAATGCAGAGTCCATGTGATAGTTTTCGGATCCCGAAAGAATGTACAGAAATCAACAGTATGTTTGAAATACACATCCTAATAATTCTAATTCTGTGTATTAAGTACGATTTTTTTGTCAGATTTTCCTAAATATTCCTAATTTTTTTTTATACAAATGTAACTGCGCATTTGACACCATCATAATACCTATTCACTCTCGCCTTGAAAAGGTCCAAGTTACAACGTTCAGGGAACAAGTTTGCAGGCAGGGAATTCCACTCCATAACCGTTCGCCATATGAATATGGAAGCGTAACGCTACGTGCGAATCTTTGGAATATCGACAATATAGTGGTGGAATCCAAGCCTACGTCTACCCCCCTTCGATGATGGAAAAAGGAAGGCGGAATTAAATTGGGTAATTCCATCGCATACTCTCCGAACACATCCAGTAAAATACCCACAAGCAGTCAACTTTACGGCGGTGTTCAAGGCTCTGTAGCTTCGCCTCTACTAATTCCGAGTCACCTATAAGCCTCTTGACACGCTTATCTAATGAATCCATTACCAATATTGAATTGGTGTTGCAACAGTTCGTCGCAAAGTTAAGATAAATATAGTCTACCTACCTATCCCAAATTTTAAAGTATTTAAGAGATTTCCCGAATCTCGAAAAGATCTAGAACTTAAAAAATATTGTCGTAAGGCAGTCTCCACTTTCTGTCTCTGTTCCTCGAAAAAACCTATTCCGATCACTCCCGGGGCCTTACCATGATCTCTTATTACAGTTCAGTATCGGTTCGTCACGACAAATAAACGGGATGGTGATATGCATTTCATGTAAGGCTGTCTCACAACTATTCGTTTTAGGTCTAAACTAAATCGTAATAAGAGTTCGTGGTAAGTCCCCTGATTGGATATACTTAAATACAAAGTATGACCAAGTTAAAGATAAAAAGCATTATGTCTTATATTAAAATATGAAACACGAAAATATTGATAGTTTATCAGAAATTAATAAAAAACCCTTTTGAGTTTTTTATTCCAGTAAAAATTACTTTGGCGAAAATTCGCTTGTGGTGTTTACACTATTATTCGCGGGAAAAGTTATATATTTACTTTAAAATGTAACATAATATTACACTGTTTTAGTATGGATATATGATTTGTCAATGCGTATATTATATAGTTACAAATGGTTACTCTAGTAATCGGTCATACATTTTAAAAGTGCAAAAATGCATTACAATTTTAAATATTTCCACAAACAATATTACAAAGTTAGTTTGTTACTAACATGCAAGAGTCGATTTGATTCGAAGAGATTGTTGATTTTATTTTCCGTAGAATAAAAATCGGAGTATCGATTAATTATAAAATTAATTGGAAAATAAATGAAAAACGAACATCCTCAGTTTTACTACATATGTTTTTTTAAGTGATTGATTCAACATTTTCAGTAATATACGGAATCAACCAAAGCCATATGAGGTTGCATAGATTCGTAACGATATGCGAAACTTAAAATTACCTTTTTTAACGGGTTATTGAACTCGGAATATATAGCCGATTTATAAATGTATGCAAATTTTTGAACTAAACTCCAAAACTAATTTTTCACTTATTTCACGAGGCAACATTACGCGTGGTCTACATGTGTTTGGATGTTTTTATTGAATCAACTTCTCATGCTTCAAATCTGTTTTCATCTATTCATTGCGAATTGTACGATCGCCCCTAGCTGATTACGATTTTCGGCATCCCCTTGCGGCCTCTTCCCCAGATTTGCTGGTTTTAACGTATTCTAAGAAAGGAGCAGAAATAGGCTGCATTGCGTCCACATATCTCAGTCCCCATCTGGCATTTGTCGCTTGAGGCCTCGAGGCCCGGAAAGAGTTCGCAAATTTTAAAAATAATACCTCAATTGTTTTGGCATTGCCGGTTAATTGCTCGTAAATATTAAGTCATCTTTTTGTGATAAGACGCAGATTTCTTGATAAATGTTTTCTTCACCAAATTATTTTCAGAAATAAACGCTTTCAGCGGCTCCAAAACTGACTCCACATTAAGTTCTTTTCTTCATTCCTTTAATTTTATCAATGTATTCCTCATTTTCAATTCACTATACGAAAAAAATATGGGCACCTTTGCCCCTGTGAGCGGGGAGCTACGGAACGCCTCCCTTCATGAGATATATGAGAAAGTAAATTTTATATAAGAATCTAGCACGTATAATCTGATTTGAAAACAAGTTTGGAAACGCAAACAAATTCGCTTCTGCCAGTCGTCGGCTACTGCCGCGCCACTCTCGCCAATGTAACATACATCTGTGTTCTTAAATACCCAAATATTACAATAAATTAAAAAAATAACGCAAAATAATTTTCATAAAAAAATATGGAGAGTTCGATAGAGAATTTCTAAAATTTTACTGAGACAACCCAAACGCCGTGCGTTCCTAACCTGCGAAACCTTTTTCTATCATTTATTTTCGAATACTTCATTAATTTTTATTAACAAAACTATGAGTTTCCGTTAGTTAATATTTTAGGATTAAACTACTAAATAAGGAGTCTATTCACCATATCATTTCAATTCTCAAATCGTGTTGGTATTTTAAAGTTGACCCCGGTATGTCGAGGACGTCGATCTTCATTTCTTGATAAAGCTCACGAAGAAACTTATAACGCGTATCTATATGTTTCGTCTTCTAGTGAAACACTACATCCGTTATGAGCTAGATTGCATTCTGGTTGTCGACATAAAGTATAGGAGTGGCAGCTTCTCCACGCGCTTCCTTGTAGAGACGGGTGAGCCATATAACTGTCTGTACAGCAAGTCTGGCCGCCACAAACTCCACCTCAGTCGTTGACAGAGTCACAAATCTTTGTGTTTTCGATGACCACGACACCCACCAACCAATTATCGAGTCCACGTAACTTTCCAATATTAAAGCGATCCATTTTTTGGATGCTCAAATTGTTACTAATGACCAAGATATGTCTTGGTCATTAAAAAACATATTTCCTATAACCTAATTAAACCAATAGCATTTTCACTCAAACTTGTACCTATTGACATTCATCATTTAAAGTTACGTCACAACACAAAAACGTGATCAGAAACATGATCTGATGGCCAGGTCAATCATAGAGATTCCAACACAGATAATAAATAAATAAATATAAATAACGCACACACTCAACATAGTCCCGCACTAGAGAAACCCTGTGTCGCGGGTGCCATGGGCACACACATAGACAAATTATACCCAAACTCACGAGAGAAACTAATGTAGGCCATACACTTATTTCTCCCAGCCCGGCGGCAATTGAATCCGGGACCTTTGCGGGACTGCCAAGTCCAGCATGGCAAGCGTATAAGTTGTAACTTCAAATGTAAATGAAGTTGAGTTAACTCCAATAATCCTCCAAGTCTTTCGAAAATATTTAAAGAACAGTCCCAATTTTCTGCCACGTCCACTGAAATTTCACATTTTCTAGTCATGCCCACCGTTATCTGGACCAGTATAATTCTTAAAAAAGACATTAAGCCTGAAATTACGATGCTTTGGTGAAATCAGCATAAAAAAGTCAAAGGCTTGAAATTCATCGAGTTTTAAAATTTCTTTTACAAACTTGTGACAATCGATGCCACAGTTTTTATTCAATTAACTGTGGTCATGTCCGTTTAACTAAATATTTGTGAATATTTTTGTCTTGAAAAACGTAGTCTGCCTGTCGCAGCATATAAAAATTTTCACTTTAAAATGTTTATTTCAGGTAGTATTCCACTTGTCGTTGGTTTTAAGCACCTACGTACGTAATGCAAAATATACAATGATTTATTGATATTCTATAAATGTATATGTTTACGGCAATGTGTATAATTTAGTAAAAGTATAGAATATTATTCTAATTAATTATTATAACGTACAATTGATTTACTGGCAAACAATGGGTTTTTATATGGTACCAAGCTTAGAATAATAACGCATAGAATGATAGTTTCATATCAAACGAACTGTCACAAGTGAGGCAAAAATCAAATTCATGTAGGCTAGTTTTAGTAGTAGGTTAATTTTCGGTTTTAGTGAATATTTATATAAAAATGCAAGTTGAAACGCGTTACTTCCTTGTGGAATGTGATGTTAGTATCGATTTTATGTTTGTCTGACGTATTTTTACACTCATTTACCGTACATTTTTAGTTAAAATTCTGTAGCTGTTCGCGGTGCAAGTTGACCTTGAGCACTGACGGCCCGCCTGCTCGTGTAGGCCCTTTTGGCGCGCTTCAATTTGCCTCAGCGTGTGCGGACTAGGTTTCTATGCGTTATTATTCTAAGGTACCAAGTGTCAGAACCAACAAAACAACATAAGCGACACGCCCGTTCATTGTAGCTGCAGTGCCAGCGCACAACCGCTGTGCTTGTCTCTCTGAGACATAAGATGACAAGTCCCATACACCTGCAATTTCAGCAGCATCCTTAACTTTCAAAATCGGAACGCAGTAATGCTCACATTACAGCTTGGCGGCGGAAATAGGTAAGGTGGCAGTACTTCCCTGTACGTAGTGTAGGAACTCTTCACAAGGAGCTATACTGCTGCTTGTAAATTTGTGTAACTGCGATGTTATATATTCCGTACGAAATAGGTACACAAATGTCTAGATCATCGTGTTTAAAGACTTATCTTTACGTACGTGACGTTTTAATCTGAGATATTACCGCATTTAAATTCTACAAGTGCTGCAATAATTCCTGAAAAAGTTTTGTGGGTAATATAACGCCTATGATACTGGATACCTTACATTACCGGCACGCTGTGATGGCCGTTTTGACAGAATATAACAATAGTGAGGTCAAATATCAATTATTTATCGAAACTCAATGTAATGAAATCGTGTCGCGTCTAAAAGTTTTTAGATTTATGACTAGTAATGCAAGGGGTAACTGATTAAAAAGTTTTAATAAAACGAAAATAAAAATGTTTACTTAATATATCGAAAATTCGAAACTGCCTTGTTTTACATTGAGCTTTGACGCAGTTTGCCGGAGGTAGAAGTTGTGCTGGACAGCGAGCCTGTACGTGACGCTTAACATTTCAGTTTTAAACATTTTGAATTTCGTAAAATAAATTTTACAACACGTCATCACTGACAACAATGTACAACTATGACCCCTATAATGCATTCACTGAAGATTGATACACATGTAATGTGATTTAAAAACCAAATAACTAATTTACACGAATTGTGTTTGTCGGCAACTTGTGGAGCCAAAGAAGAATGGCGACAGCTGCCCCAGTAATGACGAAAAGCCGTTCATGGACTTTGTTAGTATAATTTTGCGTTTTAGTTTGTGCGTAGTTATCAATATATTAAGGTATTTTAAAATTGACACTTTAGAGAGTAGACGCTCTTCGCACAGCTTTGCTGTGTTATATAAATTGGTTAACTCTGTGTGGGATGCTAGTGAATTGTTAGACAGGGTTGGGATTGTGATTGGAAGATACCGCACACAAAAACTTTTTTGTGTGCCACTAACAACATACAACGTGTCGTACAATGATCCATTGTTTCGTATGTGCATAAATTATAATAAGGTTAGTACTGAGGTAGATATATTCCACCAATCTTTAGAATCATTTACATCGTCTATGAGGCCTCAAAACTAGGTCCAAGATGCGTTAATTTTGTTTATTTTGGTAAGATTTTTAATTTATGGTTTTGCTCAAACTTCTCTTTTTTTTTCTTTTAATATTGTAAACGTGCATGTCAATGTCACATTGATATTGAGAACAGTGTGACCATTTGCGGCAGATTTAATTTTTATTCATATTCACTGCTGCAGAACATGATAAGTTACAATTAAATGTGGCAGAGTTTGGCAGATTTGGGAATATTCGGTAAGTTCTTTATTATTTTTGGGAACAAACTGAAAACATGTTGTTTTCTGCTACTACGAATATACATCTGAAGCGAAACACTGGACAATGTCATAAACATAACCTATATCGGCTATATCAACTTTATAACCCCAACTGCTACAGGCTGTACTCAGTTAGATTTATTGATACTTTGATAATGAATTACAAGTATTGATAGGTCTCCTTAAAGCACGTCGTTAAAAACACTGGGTCACAAAATGCACGGGATGTCGCCATCCTTCGTTCCTAAGGCTTTATAATTGAGTGAAATTACGCCCCACAGTATGTAGTGCATCAAGCAATACCAACTTTCAAACGGAAATGTTATCTGTCTTTGAATATCAATCTCGGGACGCAGGTTTTGCGAAGTAGCTAGTATTTGTGTATTTATATATACTTGGCATTGTGCAATTTTACCATTATTGCTAATATTACTTAATTTAATTTTATGTCTAAATGTTGTATGTGTCAAATTTGATTTCATTTATTTTAATTTATAAGACGAAAACAATTATTATAGTACCTGATTGCGTTATTTTTACAAATTAGTATTTGAATTGTATTTTTTTTTAATTGTGGTGTTCTATTCTATGATAGATCATGGCAGAATCTGTGGTCGACCTTTTTGACATGCTTTTTTTAGAACAGAATAGAATACAAACATTGACTTACAAATAAATGGACGACGGGTCTAATACAAAAACCACGAAAAAAATGTCCCAAGTCAACCTATTCGAAATTTAAATTGTTATGTCATCGCAGTATCGCGCTGTCCGTAGAACAAATGAAGACTAAAGCGGAGTGTCGCGCTCTGTATACGATTTTAGCGCCTTACAAGTGCGGACACTTTTTAGCGCGGACCCGACGTCCATATAATTGTAAGTCAATGAATACAAATCATCTATTGCAACGCTCCATTATAAAAATGACAAACAAAAAAAAGACGAATATAAATAAAGATCAATGCGCAGCCAAAAATAGATAAAACTAAAGTGTAGCATTCACTGGTCGGACCTTACGAGGAAATCTGTGCAAAGGATGAAAAAAGGATTTTGTTTCTTATAACAACGAACAACAGTATTAAGTGAAAGTATCATACATATTGTATTCAACTTTTACTTACTGTTGTGGCCAAAAGATTATAAAAATTACACGTAAGCCGAGAGAACAACATTTAGATCTTTATTACAAATCTGTCGGGAACGCTCAATAACATTTAAATGTTCATTGATTAATTATTCAATTTCTCACCGCAATTTTGTCTTTGTAGAACTATGGATATCACGTACATATATAGATGTACTTCGCTTATGTGATTTATATAGATCGTTACACCTCCTTTGACATCTTAATGAGTAAATTTTACGAGTATTAAATTAAATCTAATATTATATTAATATTATAATCTCAGTCCGCACATATGTACCTATGTAAACTTTGTCCCCAGTTACGACGTCCGCGGGCGGTCAGTCACCGGCGCACTCGAATGGTCTGACAGTAATTCTTTCGCGTCTCGAGCTCGTTTCATCACTACAGTACACCCTTCAGCATTGCGCGTCGAAAATGTCCAGTTGGATGACGAGGGCACTTATCGATGCCGAGTGGACTTCAAGAACTCTCCAACAAAAAATTACCAAATAGTTCTGAAAGTTATCGGTAAGTAAAATTTTTCATTAAAAAAATAATCGCGCATTTCACATCCAAATCTTCTGCTCTTTCGACCATGGAGCATGCGCACCTAACCGCTCACGCGATACATGTGCAGCCGCACACCTAGAGGTGCCGGTGATGATTTTATACCGATTTATCGGATATCGAAGTTATAACACGTAAAAGAACTAATATTAATTGCTATTTCGGTAACTACTCTAGCAAACCGTAAGTAGCGTTTTTTAAGTTTACCCTGAATATAAATGTTTATAAACTATACTTTAAGGAGTAATTTCATGGTAAACGTTAGAACCACTCAAACGGAATATTATCATATTTATCCAAGTACACCAAAAATTTCATTGGTGCTTTTTAAGTGCAGGATTTGCGGTGTATTACTGCATTTTATTTGAGATGTTTTTGTTGGTAGTACGGAGGGTATTTATTTAGCAATGCAGAATAATAATTTTTATTTATAAGAACTTGTATTTAAACTGAATTCTTTTCTATTTTGCGAAACCAAATAGCCGCCATTTTGCGGTAGGAGGAGCGCATCGCGTGAGCGGTTATATAACGCCTATTCACTCTGGCCTTGAAAAGGCCAAGTTAAACCGTTCAGGAAACATGTCTGCACGCAGGGAATTCCACTCTATAGCTGTTCACTACGTACTTCTAATGTGGAAACAAAACGTTTCGTGCGAACCCTTGAAATATCCACAACACAGGAGTGAAACCCAAAAAAAAACCCACGCTTAATCCCCCGATGGTGAAAAGGGGAAGGCGATATTCAGTCCTGTATAATATCTATAAGCAGGCAAGTTTACGGCGTCGTTCAAGACTCCGCAGCTTCACTTTTACTAATTCCGAGTCACCTATAAACCTCTTGGCACTCTTGGGGCACGACTATGTTTTCCACCGTAGGGTAAGCTTGATGATGATTTTAATAATTACAATAATTGTTTTTGATACAGTGCCACCACATAAGATCGTGCTGTTTGACGAAAAAGGCAACGATATCGGCGGTGTGATCGGACCACTTGAAGAAGGCGACAGTGTATCTGTTCTATGTGAAATCCGTGGAGGTAAGATAGTCAATTATTTTCTATTAATTTCCTATTCTTCTCACTTCATATCCTCTTTATACATTTTCCAAGCGATTCATTGTAATACTCGTGACGTTACTGTATCACAGTTTGAAGAACTTCTAGACAGGTTTATGTTTCATCTGTCAAATTTGTACAATGATGCTAGTAATCAACTTACAGGCGGTATCGAGTTAAACATTACGATATACGACAATACTGGAACAGCGTGTTGCAATGCAAAAATTTAGCACGTTTTATTTTGGTATTTGGTCTTCTGTATTCACTAAAAGATGATGGTACATCTGGATTTCCAAAATTGTATCGGTAGTAAAGAGGCCTTGTGTAATATAATAGTAATAGTTAATAATAGTGTAAATAAACATTGAAATTTTCAATGTTCCACTTTATGAAACATAAAACTAAAGAAGAGCATCAGTCACTTAAACAATAATGTTCATCAAAATAAAAGGTCATGATGTCGCTTGAATGCAGAAAGAAATTACATTCAACTTAAATTTGGAGGTTATTAACCTTATATAAACAGAAATTGTATGAAGGTAAACAGCCAATCAATAAAATGCATCCCTTTAGAGAATAAAAAATCGCCTTACAGCTATGATAAAGCAATTAGTGTAACAATATGTCCATTTGACTGTCTACCTGACTAATACCTATTTTTAAATCGATAGTTACAAAAGAGCATACGAGATTCAGTGAAGTTAGTTATGAATGTGGCCAACGTGCAGTTTCAAAGAGAATTCGTTATCGGGTATATTTTTGAAGCCGACATTAAGTCCTCTTTTCGGTTGTGCATTTTTTGTTCTCGCAGCATACAAAAACTGACAAATTGACTCACTGACGTTGGAAAAAAACTTTTGCTGCACCGAAATAAAGACTGAGTCAAAAAATGTTAAAACCTTATTAAGAGATTTACGCATTCAAGCTTTAGCGTAAGCTAGGCACTCCAATGGTTTTTCGGCTTCGGCAATAACACAATGAATTTTAAAATATGAAGCTTTGTTTCCAATTGCAACCCAGGTATTTGGAAATAAACTACACCATATTGTAACGTCACTTAGAGTTTAAACTTGAAAGGGTTGCAACCCTAACTAGCCGTGAACAGGTTCACGGCAATGAAATGGGAAACTTCCGGTCCACAAAATTTATTAAAGAAGTAAAGTTTAAAGAAAGGCTGTAACAATATAAAGGTAAATGTAAAAAACAGGTATAACAGTATAAAACACTACCTACACTTTATTATTAAGGCACTTACCCCTAAATGGGCCGAGAAACTGAATTACAGAAAGAGATACATGAAGAGTGTAGACTTATAAATTATTACACATGATTAGCTTATTAACAGCTCTGACTGTTGTGGCGGTCGAGCTGGGAGTGACCGTGGTACGAAAACAAAATGAGAAAGTGAAGGAAGATGGAACAATTCAAATTTAAAATTTAAATACAAGTAAAATAAAAAAAATGATAAGATACAAGAGGAGAGAGGCGATACAAAGAGGTGAGATGGCGGTGTAAGGAGGTCACACCGTCACAAACTGACACTAACTTTTCGACTCGGCTTGTAACCAGTCAATTATAATGATAGAGTTCTCCGTCTACATAATGAATCAGTATTAAAAAGCCATTGCATATCCATTTGAGCTCTGTTATAGCGGGAATATCCTCAACGTAGCAAAAATGTAAGATTGGGTCTAGTAAGCTGCCTAGAGCGACACCTGTGCTAATTTCACGTGATTCTTATCTGAATTTAAGTACATACGCGTTTTTTTAGTCACATACGTTATTATAACATAGCTGCTTGAGCAGAGGTTTTCGTATACAGTTACATAGCGACGAAAAAAGGTAGTAAGCAATAGTAGTTACTTGAGAACGTTTAGGTGTATCTGTAAATGGTGTCTTCTTCGAAACCTCAAACCAAAAAGTTTTTATGAATTCTACTCACATCACTAAATGCGGATTGCCTTAACTTGATCTGTGTTTGAAATTTATATAAAAAAATGAATATTTCTTTAATAATAATAATAACGCACACACTCAACATAACCCCACACTAGGGAAACCCTGTGTCGCGGGTGCCATGGACAGACACATAGACAACCACAAATTACACCCAAAGTCACGGGAGAAATAAATGTAGGCCATACACATATTTCTCCCGGCCTGGGAATCGAACCCAGGACCTCTGCATGGCAGTCCGGCATGGTAACCGTTCGGCCATTTCTTTGAATGCTTCTCGCGTATGTGTTCAATTATTATTGGATGAGAAAGAGAAACTTTCATGAGATGTCATGCGCACGAAATCATAAGTTGCTGAAATGTAACATCATTTTAAAATATTAGGTGGATCCATTGACTTACAAATAAATGGACGACGGGTCTAATACAAAAACCACG
>NW_020656077.1:8470873-8539689 GCF_003589595.1 Hyposmocoma kahamanoa
ACACTTTTTAGCGCGGACCCGACGTCCATATAATTGTAGGTCAATGAGAGTTATGATTCTTTTTTCTTAAAAAAATTACTTTCAATCGCTCTCGTGTAATATTTGCCAAATGCATGTTAGAACGTTTTACTTTCCATCGTCTATGTAATCGGATAAAGTACATGCTATTGTGTAACAATATACGTACAGTACATGGTGTATCGTATATTTTTAGTAAGACCGTTTCTTACATAAAAACCTAACTCATTTGATCTAGCAAACAGTTTCTCCCGCTTTTCCTTCGGTGACTCCCCTTAACAATAAAACTGAAAGTAAATAAGATACTAAAAAATGGATTGTAGGAGGTTGTAGATGTTGTTTCGCTGATCCTAGTGTGACGGTGTGACCTTACATTGTCATCTCACCTTTTTATCACCTTTCTCCGGTTCCTTTACACTCTTATTTAAATTTAAATTTTGAATTGTACCATAGTTCTTTTGCCTCGCATTCTGATTTTGTATCGTTTCACCGTCACTCCCTGCTCAATCGCGACGGCGTACGGAGCTGTTTAAGTTCAGTCGCGTATAATTTTGATTCCTTTACTAAGTTTATAATCACTACAGCCTTTATCATGTACCTACGAATACGTATCTGTAATTCAGTATATCTCGGCCCTTTTGGGCCTTACTTCTTTATCACCTTTTCTTCCCTTGAAATAAACTTGTGGACCTGAAGTTTTCTGTTTTACTGCCGTAAACCTGGTCACGGCTTGTTGTTACAACCCTTTCACTAGAAATGTTAATAATTCAATTTCACTAAAATGTCGAATACATTAGTTATAATAAGCCCTCCTTATTAGACTTGATGGTCGTGTTGTAATCAACCAAATGACTTTTTCTAAACCTGTACATTAATCTGTTAATTATAATTTCTTAAACTTAGTTTTCTGAATCAAAATTCTACTGTCTATGGTACTCGTCCATCGAGTATATAACCAGAAATAGAGACGAAATGTCATTTAATTTGTTTGAAAACTATTCTGCCAAATCATTACTGTGACAACTGCGCTCCGATTGGCCAGTCCGAAATTGAAACAGTTGACGGGTGTCGTTAATTGTTTAACTTCAAAACGACCACTTTAACTTGAGCTTTGCTTTGCTGGACAAATATTGTAAAATTACACATATAATATTTAATTGCCGATGAAATGTGATTCCGCATCATTTGTAATTAGATGTTTTGCTGTTTTTCCCACACCACCGAATGAGACAGCCGCCATTGTTAGAGATATTATCTTTATTATAATAAATACAGAATATTTTTGGAATATACGAAGACGTACACACAGGTCAGTTGTTGGCGCTGTACTATTTTAGTTTTCTAAATTTGTGATTTTAGCGCAAACAAAATTGATATTTAAAAGTGATATACGGCCCAATTACCTGACTGATGAGTTGCCAAGGATGGATGGCCTTTATTTCGTCTCTATTTCTGCATATATACTCGATGTACCCGCCACTTAGCCGAAAAATGTCATTAAAATTCTGTATACAGAACTATGAGTTGCAAAAAAAGAACCTCGTATTTTTGCTAATTAAAATATCAATTCGGACGCTACACAAACGCTATACTGCCTATTATTAAATTAGTCTAAAAATCTTGCAATTGGGCTTATGTAAAAAAAAATAATTGGTTATATTGGAAGCGGTACTTGGCCAGCTCTATTATATCCCTTCTGTTTTTTGTTTTGTAGCGTTTTTTAGGCTTTGTTTAAATATACGAAGAGGCTGTAAGGTGAAACCCTTGCGTACCTTTATAAATGGGATAAAATTAAATAAAAAAAAATCGCTTGTTGTCTTGGATTGTTAACAAAATATACATTAACTATTGGTTCTGTTTAATAATTTAAAAAAGTATTGTATGTAATTATACATAATTAGGTCTTAAAATCTCATACCTACTATTTAGGCCACTCGGCGATGGTGACATTCAGAACCCTCCTTATGCAACAGAACTGAACCCTCATTGCATAAAATGCTATTTGACGGGTATGACTGTACCTCCCTAAAGCGTAGCATGGTTCTTAGTTTGCAATTTTAAAAACAGAAAATCGTTGCAGCTATGCCCTTCCAAACTATTATTACTTCCATTGTGTGAGTACAATGGTCACAAATCGCTATACACTCTATTCATTTTTAAAAACTTCCGCGTTAAATGAATGAGGGAAGTGTATATCGATCTCCATTTCATATATTGTTACTTTCCTTACGTTTAGTCTAGGTCAACAACATTTCATCCAGAGCGACGTACACGCCGTTTGCAGAAAAAGTTAGAAATGTTCAGCTATTTGTTTTCAAATGCGGATCCGGGCCTCTCCGGACTACAATGCTTGTATTGTTTTTTTTTAAAGTTTACGTTTTTAACCTTTAGACTCGGAATGAATAAGAAAGCTCGAAACGCGTATGAATCTGTGTGTAAACACCAGCAATTTAAAAAGTTAAATTATGGTATTATTATTATTGACTTACAATTATATGGACGTCGGGTCCGCGCTAAAAAGTGTCCGAACTTATAGGGCGTTAAAATCGTATATAGAGCGTCATTCACGCTTTAGTCTTCGTTTGTTCGACTGACAGCGAAGCAAGCAAAATTAGAATTTAAATTCAACGTTTTAGCTTCTTCATATTCCTTTACATGTCACTACGTTTAAATAGGTTGACTTGGGACATTTTTTTCGTGGTTTTTTTATTAGACCCGTCGTCCATTTATTTGTAAGTCAATGGTATTACCCAATCATTATAGTGATATCATTTTAAAAATTGTTGGTTTACAAATACGATCAGTGAAGAAAACCGGCCAGTTTCTTTCCGATGATTTACCTACTATTTTTCTTTGCGTGTATTTTTGGCGTATTCTCAAATCGTAGGTTTTTTTGAGCATCATTATCATCGTCATCATTTTGTTGCGCGAGTCTTCGGGTGTATAGAATACCCTTAACCTTGCGTATACATTTTGTTTCAAATTCGCTTTAATTTAAGAATGGTTAAACACACAAACGCGATGAAGTCGTTAATCGTCTACCTTTAGGCCGCGGCCGCACTCCTAAGGCGACTGCGACGCGACGGCGATTTCGTGAAAACAAACTCATATAAACATAGATATGTCGGTGAAGCACTGCAGAAACTACAAGCGAAATGTATTTGTTCATATCGTAAAGAAATTTCAAATGTGATACAAGTAATGATGCGGACACCCCGCATTAAATAAAATTATTCAGCGACTCGCAACGACACTTATTCGTACGAATTTCGTACGACTAGCAGCGGTCCGACGGCGATCTGTTACGATTTACGACAAAATATGCGGTGACGTACCAGACCTCGTGGCGTTCGTTCGAAAGAGCGCGACACATTCGAGCGAAGAGTTGCGAAGGAGACTCCGCACCACTTTCCACAATACAAACGTGACTATTCGTCGCGTGTGGCGTCAGTGCGGCCGCCACTGACCGCCTAACATGCCCGATGCGGCCACCCATTCATTAAGCGACGTAGCGGCGTTTTGCTGGCTTCTCGCTTTCCGTACCAGTGCGGCCCCGGCCTCATACACGCGTGCGATTTTTAGCAGCGACGCAAACGCGCGATCTAAGCGCGCGACTGTATCGATACAAACGCGCGATTTATATCGCTTATAAATCGCAAGTAACGACTGCTGCACTCTTTGGCGAACGAACTGCGACCAATTATTTTGTTATTGTCTGTTACACTTTGATATTTTATAACATTTCAAATATTAATAGGTTACTATTAATGAAGAAGATAATATTTATTCATAATAATGATTATATTGATAATATTTAGGGTACGTTTACATGACAAGCATTAAACATGCATCTTACCTGAAAATAGACGTGCATCTTACCTGTACACTAAAATTAATAAAAATCTCTTAATTTATACTTTAAAGACCCACGATTGCAAAAAAGTTGTGTATGACTGGCTACAGACCCTAAATTATAACGAGACTGAATCCATTATGGACATCGTACAATAGATTGTAAACACCACACACGCGCCCACACACACACACACACATACACACCCACACACACGCACACATACACACACACACACCAACACACACACACTCTTACATATACACACCCATAATCACACACACATTATACACATACAATTTCAAATTTTATTTTATTTTTTGTCTTAAATTTTTATTTTATTTTAATTAATCTAGATTAGCTAAGTTACCCAAGCTTACCTAACTTACCTGGTCACATAGTACCCTAACTAGGAAAAGCGGGGTCTCCTAGCACAAGCAATTAGTTTGCTTAAAAGGAGTTCCCCTGCAAACTTGCTGTAAACTAGGTTTAAGAAAACGTAAATAAACATTTTTTATTTATCTTATTTTTTTTTTATTAAACGGGCGTTGGGTTTTTGTATAGCATTTATGGCGAGAATTTACTTACCCAACATTTTTATTTTTTAACGTCGTTTTCTTCTTCACAGAATAAAAGGGCAACTTCTTAACAAGCTTGTCTCCTCATAATCCTATTGGAATAATCCCTACTTGTCATATCCCATATTCCAGGACGTTTCTCAACTTTGCCTATGAATTAACCAGTATTAAAGTCTTCTGTACCCATTTCTACAACAACATTTTTTAATAATTAACAAATTACATGTGAAATAGTTAAATTTACAGCCTAAAGATCAACACTAGGGTTCGCCAACTGGTACTAGAATACAAAAACCAAGAGATTTCGGCAAATATTCCTAACCCAATAAAAAATTTCGCCCTGTGTCGTGTCCAACTCTAAATGTACCCATTACTACTATTATTAGCATTACTTCGCTGAACAGCAATGGACACCTGCCGAATCAACCCCGACCCAGAGCGGTGACCGCAGCCTTTGTCTCTAAGGGCGCGTTCCCATTATGTCGTGACTAGAGATAGTTGTGCAGTTTTAAGTGTCGTGTGTTGTATATTTTAATGAAGTTGTTCTAGTACAACACGATTAAGTCAGTCATTCACGCCTTTTTTGACGCTACGACGACAGTCAATGGGAAGAGCAAGAACGACAGTCATCCTACGAAATATAACGTCACGGTGAAAATGTAACGACAGATAATTGTCGTCACGATTTATTTATAGTTGTCTGCACGTGGACCGATAACACTTGTCGTCACAATCTAATGGGAACAAATAGACAACGATTCGACGGTGAAATAAACGTCCACGACACAGTCACGACAGATAGTCGTGATATGTGAGGCTAGACGCGACAGTTATCCAACGACAAATATAACGTTACGACATAATGGGAACACGCCCTAAGTCGGCGACCCAACTCTATAATAAGTCCCGAGTTCTCGAACCTCAGGGTCCCGCCGTTACTTCCACGACCGGTACGAAGTCGTACATCGGCTCTAATGCCGAATATTTTGCACGCTTTTCGCTTCTTTTTTAATACACAATCGCAAAAAATCCGTTCCGCTTTGAGATTATACGTCTGCCGTACTTTTCGAGGCGTCTTTACGCCTCAATCTCAAATCTCAAAGCGGCTGTCAACGCGCATTTACAAATTCCCGGCGTTAGCGCGGCATCAAACAGTTTTTTTTGCTATTTACGTATAAAATTTGGTAGGGAGTTAGTTAGTGCGTTAGCGAATCTCCTGTTGAACGCTCTTCATGTGAACATGCTCTTGAAGGTTGCAGTTAATGTACAGTTTTGTAAATAAAATAAGTACATTGTGTATTAAGGACTTTAAATAGGAAATTACCAACGAGGCTCTCTATTAGGCTTTTATAGCTCGAGTTTTGTATTTTTTTAGCGTCCGTGATACAAACAATGTAGTTCATCAAAAGATTTTGCGGACCTACTAAATGTAAATGGGACCAATGGCAAAATAACCGAAATCATTTAGAATACATTGAGTTAAATTCTCTAGCAATATATGTATAAAAAACCAAGTACAAAGACACGACGCAAGCACATAGAAAAATTCGTGAGGTCCGTTGGTTCGTTCCGTGGCTTAATTGGTATAGTGGTATAGCGTCTGGCACGGTATGCAAGAAGACGTCGGTTCGAATCCGACCGGATCGAAGGAATTTTTTCTGAGTGTTCGATCTTTGTATTAATAATTATAACAAACTAGTGGAGTAATTTCACAAAAAATAATTGAATATCAATTCAATAAAAAAATAATTAATACAGAGAATAATTTTGATCACTCTATCGCAAGCGTTGTTAAAATCTATTTGAGCACACCTATCCACACCTACACATGAGTCAGTATAATATATTCAACTAGGTTGCTTGCTCGTGATAAGCCTCGTTCGTTTGTTTAACATGAGGAAATCGTATTAATAGAATGTAAAAATAAATTATTATATAACAAGCGTCTTAGTACATACATGTACATTTATATAATCCAAATATATCTCAAATGGCAGGGACTTACAACAAATTCAAGATAGTTATGTTCAATGAAAATTTAATTAATATGTATTTTTTGTTGTTAGGGCGTGGCCATTGAGGCTAAACATGCATCAACCAAGTTGCTAGTCCGACAGAAGGTAACTAAGAAGGACGCCGGCCTGTATTCGTGTCACGCCGTTAACTCCGAAGGGGAGGCCACCAGCAAGGCTGTTTTCCTGCGCGTCCAATGTAAGTTTCCATTAGTTTTAAGTTTTGCAGTAATATTCGAGAAGACTGATTTAAAAGTCTTTTTTTTATAGATGTTCCGGTTTGTGCTCATTTGCACGTTATTATAGTCGGTGTAGTGATGTACCAAACAATACGCGTACGCTGCACCGTCGACGCTGACCCTACTAATTTAATTTTTATTTGGAGATTTAACAACACCAATGAAATTTTCGAAGTATCTACCGCCCGTTTCGGTAAGTCCTCCAAGATTAAATGGTTTCCGTATTTTAATTACTCGATCAAATATCCGGAATACGGCTGTAGCAATTTATACAACACATCGCAGCACTAGCTCGCCTTTTTCACTAACTTGGTCATAGTCTATTCCAGTCCATTTGAAACGAAACGTAAACAAAACGTTTTGGTTGAATTTGTAAGCAATCACTCAATAAATCGAATAATTAACACTTTCACGTACATTTCGAACATTTTTCCAACAATATAATATTGAATAACATCGTGAAATCTCGGAAAATGGTAGTTAAAAAGTGAAATTATTTTTTAATTAAAGATGTATGAAAAGTCTATGGTTGCATAGCGCTGTACGGACAAAACTTTCAGTTCATTCAATTAAAGTATTTGTAGTCGATTAGTAAATCGAAAATGTCAGTCGCAATGGAACCAGTATATAACTGTAAGGAATTGAAAGCGGATTTAAAATTAAGATTTCGGAAATTTTAAATACGCTTTTTTAGGTTATGTAATGAAAACCGCTAGTATGACTCAATTAAACAAATCTATTCATTCAATTAATTGATTTGTAGTTTGCAGTAAAATTGGCCATCACTAAAACGTCAATGGTGGGGTCAGTAACTGGTTTGTTTGCTTTTTGTTTAAATTGGATTGAAACGAAGTACACTTACTTACAGCATCTTCAGCGTGATGCTATAAGTCAAGTTCTTCTCAGAGCAAATCAGTTTGGATTTTGGACCGTTTTTATGGCAAGCGGCATAAAGTTTAATTTAAATCTTAAACGCGCTCTTGACGATGAGTAATATGAAGCTAGTCTATTGCTGCAGCCGCAATGTCCGAACACAATGTCAGCAAGTGTCTACGAATTAAATAATGGAAATATTGTGTAAACTTTTAAGTACGTTTTGGAAAATTAGGGTGCTCAGCTAGACTAACAATAGCATCGGTATAAGAAGATACTCAAACTGGATAGCTCAAATGCTCTTAATTCGAGAAAAGTACAGAAACTAGTCGTGATCACTTGCTGATAGTTTTAGAAACGAATAATTTAACTGTTAATGTAGAGACCTTAAGATATTTAACAAGTAAAAAAGTGTTTGAATTGCATTTTCTTGTAAATTGACGGAATGAAACCCAGTGAATGTGCAATGATTTCTATATATGTGCTATTATATATAAACTTAGTTTCGATTAAAGGAGTCAAGTAAATCATCGTCGCCCATCTGATCCCCTAAAACCGATCCCCTGGGGCATCCGTTTTATTTTAAACTATTTTATATTCCCATCGGATCCCAATGCAGTGGATCAAGAATAAATATTGATATTTTATTCCCACCTGATACCCCGGTTCTTACAAGTTTATTTTTGGTAGGTACTGTGGTACAGTCGACAAGAAAATATGTGTATCTCATCGAGAAGATGTATATATGTCACAATCGTAACATTAAACTAGATTTTAAATATTGCTCAAAACTGATTTATGTTACTTGTGATTTTCAATATGCCGATATTAATTACCTGTCACTAACTGACCACCATTCTCTTGTAGTCGAATCAGTTGTTTTTACAATGTCAGACGAAAAGGACAATTGAACGCAACTATCTTCAGTGGCCGAACAGTTACATTGATTTCCAGGCTAAAAGAAATATTTGTATAGCTTACATTTATTTGTCTCGTGAGTTTGGGTGTAATTTGTGTGAAAAAAAATAGAAAAAACATCATATTTAGGTGTGCACTTAAGAAACAAAGGGCGTTTAATATGATATTCAGATAGATTATTACTATCGTTGTTCAATCTCCACGTATTATACCTAAGTCAACTCTACAGTGTTGTCATGTCCATGTCACCAGAACAAAAAAATATTCTTTTTATACAGATTTTTTAACACAGTTTAATCAAGTGACGTAAATCTCAAAAGTTTCGATGTTCTCAAGACTTAAAACAATCTTAATATAGTAATAGAGTATCGAAAATTCAAACTTTCGTCGAGATTCTCGAACTTTTCGATACCGAGATTCCCGGGATGAAAGCTCTACTTACTAGCCAACCTTTAGAAACAAAAATCCAAATACAAATTAATTTATTTCTTTTTTATGCACAGACTGCAAAATGCATCTCGAATCATAGTAAACTGCTTTGCACATCAGCCTCAAAATTAATTTAAACATTTAATAATTGAAATGGAAAAATATAATGTAAGTTTTAATACGCTGTGTTCAATTAAAAAATGTCGAATATAAATTTTAATATAAATCTTCCAGAGCTTAAACCGATTTGTGCCAAGCAATATTTTTCCCACTGAAATGAGAAACCCGGACACAAAGTAATCAGTAATAATGACAGCTAAGACGTAGCCTAATTATAAAAAATACAATTTAAATAATGATCAGTAGTTACAGGATTCTTACTATGATGACATTTTTTATTTTTTGAGTCGATTGCATAAAATACAGTTGTCAACATCCTCTTAAACCGGGGGGAAGAAAAGCTCTAATGTATGGTAAAAAGCCCTGGGGATGATCGGCGGACTTAAAGTATTTTATGGTTAGTCGTTTTTTAATCGCAATTAACAAATGTCCATATGTCCTATCGTTTTAGCAATTCAAAAGTTTCAAAGTGTCAAAATTGTAACATTCGGACAGGCTAAGACGTCTAATTGGCCATACTATACTCATATGGCCATACTGCCAGATCTTAGATTGTAAACATTTCTTCAATAGTTTAATTGTCTAATCTTGGAAATAGGGTTAATGAACTTGTAAAGATTTGATGAGGAAGAAAAGTCATAAAAAAACTACATGGAAGTAATGGGAATAAATATGACATGTTAACCTTACATTTGTTCCACGTAGAACTTGAGTATATGAAACTACTGAGATAAACAATTTTTTCGCGGTAAATCAATATATCTTTAAGGCAGCCATCTAAAAAATTTCTGTCAAAAGTGACATTTCTAAATTTTGTTTTTAATTTTTTTTTATTGCCATTTTATTGATTAATTTTGAGTGATAGAGAGACATTTCACAATCAGTCTATATTATTATGTATAGAATGTAACACTATTTTTCATTACAGTGTTTGTTTAATGTGCGGATACAGTTAAACAGGTTATATATTGCTCGGTCAACAGTAACGACCACTTCACCGGTGCAGAAATTTGGCATTGATTTACATGTATGGCTTTGAAAATCAAAACCGTTTTGAAGATCTGCGGTCGCCTATCTGTAACCATTGTTTATCCCTCAGTGAATACTTAAGGTGGTTTTCCACAGCGAGGCGAAATGAGACGAGAATTAAAATTTTGTGTGGCAAAATTTCTATTCTCTTCTAGTACATCTTCGGCGGAAATGTCTGGACTGAGGAGAATGTCCGACGCGAGAATTGTAATATTTGTTAATGTAATATTTAACCGTTTTGCTCTAGCGCGAGCTCGTGATAGCTATTAATATTGATCGCGATTTTAGATTAAAGCGAGATTTCAATTCTCGTCTCGCCTCGTCTCGTCTCACTTCGTCGGTGGAAAAGCACCTTTAGTGTTGTTGAAATCCAAGTCACGTGTGTCTTATTTTAAGAATCTTTTGTGTTTGTTTTGTTCATTCACTGGATATAATTGGCCTGTAATTTGTAATAACACTTTTTTATTAACCTAGTGTAATGTAATAATAGATACTTAAAACTAGAATTTGTTAAGATACCTTCGTAATGTACTCAATCGTTACATTGTTTACTACTTAGTAGGTATAAATATTATAAAAAAATATAAACAAAATCCAATTTTCCTTATACACGTCATTCATGTTTCGTAACAATGTAAAGTTTGAACGGTTTTTCTTAACGAGACAGGTGGTGGAAGTTGAGGTATGTGGCAAATATGGAAAACGCACTGAAAAATTGAGTGAATAACTATGACAGTTTTGATGGTTTCATTATACGAGAATCGCAAATATTTTCGAACAAGATAAGTGATAATTTTCTTGATCATAAAACAGTTGAGCTCAAAATAACACTTATGAACCAACTAAAGGGCAAAGAATGCCTGGATTATTTTAAAATGATGGGCAAAACAAATAGTCAGAAGTAATCCACCATTACTCAAGCCAATTAATTCCACTGTCAGGGCGATGTACGCAATTCTCAGAGGAACTGAAAGACGTGAGCGTATCTAGGTCACTCTCCACACCTAAATTCCGTGGCAATTTTCATAGCAAATACTGAAATATTAACCCATCTAAACACCCGCTCACGCGATGCGCTCCTCCTACCTCAAAATGGCGGCTATTTGGTTTCGCAAAATTGGTTTCGCGAAAAGGATTCAGTTTAAATACAAGTTTTTATAAATAAAAATTATTATACTGCATTGCTAAATAAATACCCTCTGTACTACTAACAAAAAAACTCAAATAAAATGCAGTAATACACCGCAAATCCTGCACTTAAAAAGCACTAATGAAATTTTTGGTGTACTTGGATAAATATGATAATATTCCGTTTGAGTGGTTCTAACGTTTACCATGAAATTACTCCTTAAAGTATAGTTTATAAACATTTATATTCAGGGTAAACTTACTTAAACACCGAAATCACCAGCCCAAACAATAACACACACGATTGTCGTGACGTATTTTTGAAGTTGTTTATTTTTTTAAATGACAGACCCAGGCATTAAAAACTTTATGGTTTGCTAGAGTAGTTACCGAAATAGCAATTAATATTAGTTCTTTTACCTGTTAAAACTTCGATGTCCGATAAATCGGTAGAAAATCATCACCGGCACCTCTAGGTGTGGTATGCGTCTACGGCTGCATGTATCGCGTGAGCGGTTATTGAATCGCAAACAATGAGTGATTCTTTTTTGTCTTTGGTATTTTATATTTACATTTACTGCCACTGCCTCTCTCCACCCACCTCGATCCTATGTAACGCGTGACTAACCAGACTTGAAAGAAGTACATAATGATAATCAGAAGATATTAAAGAAGAATTGGCGGATTTATTATATTATTTTAAATAAACAATATACATAATTCATTTATTATAATCTTGTTAGGGTACGGGACATTCTTAATGGTAGTATATCTACCTATTACACCTAGTACATGATTGATTGATTAATAAAATTAAATAGATCTGCTAAATACCATCTGGACACCTTGGATTCAATTGGCAATGAATGAAATGCCAAGAGGCTTATACGTGGCTCGGAATTAGTAGAGGCGAAGCTGCAGAGCCTTGAACACCGCCGTAGAGTTGCCTGCTTATCGGTATTCTACAGAATATATCACGGAGAGTGTCCGATGTAATTGCATAATTTAATTCCGCCTTCCCCTTTCCATCATCGGGGGACTAGACGTGGGTTGGGATTCCACCCCTATGTTGTGGAGCCCCGACATCGAACTGAGGTAAATTCGGGCCTTCAGAGCCATGATGCACGCGTTAAACGTTACTAACCGATCTCTGCGATCCAAATGGGCTTCGACGTCGCACCTTACGAGTAAAGCGCAACTAGTAAAGTCACATTGTTTAGAGAGCCTCCCGACTCTCGGGGCTCCACAGTGAGCATATCCTTGCCGGATTCGGCTAGCCTGGCTTCGGCCTGAGAGGCGTTCGCGTTCTTAGAGGAGGATTCGCACGAAGCATTTAGCTCTTCCACATTTATATGGCGAGAGGTTAGAGAGTGGAATAAAATTCTTTACCTGCGGACTTGTTCCCCGAACGCTATAACTTGGACCTTTTCAAGGCGAGAGTGAATAGGCATTATTTAGGTATGCATGCTATCGTCGACCTCATCATCACTTTTCATCAGGTGAGATGGAGTTCAAATGCGCACTTATTTTTTACAAAAAAAAAACCTAAAACCAAATTTTTTCAACAATTTAAACTTTATATTATCCCATATTTTTCATAAACAGGCGCATACAAATTACGTCAACAAAAATTTATATGGGAGTTCGCCATTGTTCTTTAAGTTTACACATGACGACGTGTTATTAGCAACAGAAGGGAGTTGAAGGGCACCACAGTAATTGTAGTTGGCGAAATGACTGTTTAACTTGAAATTGTTAAATAGGAACCATAATTGAAACTTTCAAATGAATTCCTTTTATTCCTTTTCCGACTTTAAATTCTAATCGACCTTATTATCACTTTCCAAATGCGCACTTATTTTTTTATAAAAAAAACTATTTCAGTTTATTATATAGATATAGTAGTACAAACTTAACTGCCTAATTTGAATTCAGAACATCGTAACAAACAACAGTTACATTAGTTATCTGACGACACGATCCATTGGAACTGGTAAATAGATTTTCAATAGAATCTATTGCACTATATTTTTCAATTCGAATATAAAGTAATAAATATTGCATGTACTTAACTAACGAGTCCGTGATATCGTAGTTTACTTATTTAAATTCGTATTCAGTTGGCCGCCTAGATCTTGTGACATCACACCCCTACGCTTTTTCCTTTGGGGCTATGTAAAGTCCAAAATCTATACGGATAAGCCGGGTACGATTGAGCAACTGGAAGCCAACATTCGAAATCCAATCGAAATGCTCGGACGCATGTTCGAAAATTAGAACTGCAGAATGGACCACGTTAACAAACAATAAATTTTTCAGAAATAATCTTTAAAAAATAAAGAATGGTCTTTTGTATGATAATAAAGATAACCAGATAAATTTGTTTTTATTAATTTCTTTTAGTTTTGAAAAAAGTACCTCCAAATGAATCACCTTCACAATCACCCAAATGAATTATATTCTCGTAGCACTATAGGTCCTTGTATAAGATGTTGTGCAGGATGATACTGTCACCATATCTATTTCAGCCACCAAGCAGTAAGGTGAGCTTTAACTGCCTTCTTTAAAGGATAGGAGTGACTTGACAACTTGATGTCACAGGGTGACGGGCGCAGTGCTATCAGATTATGTGATTAAAACTCTAAATGGTACTGTAAATGTTATGGATAGACGTGTCGTTCACCACGAAGCGAACGTCTTGTTCGTCCCAACACTATAAATTTACGCACAAAAGAAATGAAAAACCGTACCCTAACACCAAATCTCACTTACAATTCAATGATGTATACGAATGTCTTTATTATAACATCACTTCAGGGCGCGCTTTTTGTATGTGTACTATAACTATTGTACAATTAAGTAATAATGCATTATTATTCCTATTACTTATTTTGTGATCATTAATAGATAAGTCCGCCATTGTTCGCTCACAATTATCGCAACTTTAAACTATTTAGAAGGTATTATAATAAATTGCTTCATATTATATTTGACTGTATTGTTATTTACGGTTTTAGGCTAGAATTGAAGTTACTCCACCCTTTGGTACTCCACGTTTGATAATGTTGAAATCAGGAAGACTTACGTCTTCTCAACATTGATCTTTAATAATAAAACTGTTGATTATATCAATCAAAGTGTACAGTACAATTATTTTCTTGTCGGCAATCTTCGTATTTGTTACACTTTTGCTTTTTCCTAAATATTGTCACATATATAATATCAGTTTTTTAAATAGTAGCGACTTACAATTCAATAGAATGCATTAAGTACAAAAAGCAGCTGTCAGAAATCCGATGACAGCCGAAAGACGAAGCTCAGCGAGAGATGTTACGAAGATAGTTGTAACTGTACATTATTGCACATAAAGTAACAAAATACATAGGGTGAAACTTCAATGGTCTACTTAATATACAATCGATTTTGTCCTATTGTTTATATATTGTAAGCTTGACCAATAGAAAGTGACAAAATCATTTAAATAACAAAAAAAGAATATTTAGGTGTTCGGTACAAAGCGCGAGTGAGATTTTTTTCTATTTCGTTAATACAAAAGTTGAAATTCCAGACAAGTACTATTAAAAATTACTCTTTAAATACATATGTTTTAGTGATCGACTTCGTTTATTTATTTGTGATACACATGTTTACAAGAACGTGTTGTGTACAGCTGTACCGCCTTTGTATCGAACGTCGATTTTTTACATTTTCATAGGACAACACTTTCTTTAGAATATCCTTGTACATATATATTTTAATACATCATTTAGCATTAATTTATTAGTAAAATGGTAATTATACAATATAAGCTTCGCAAGCCTACAGCATGCGGATTAAAATATGAATTTAAAAAATTTATAGTTTATTTATTTTTATTCAATTGTGATCTTCATTTGAAACATTCTTACAAGGAGAAATGTTTTTGATGTAAACTGCTTGATGTGGTTTAAACGTGGAACGTTTAAATAGACATACGGGAAGTGCCTGGCCGCTTACTCGGCTGGCCGGCACTGCCGTGTGCCTTGTTACAAAAAATAACATCATTCTTTTTTTCTTTTAGCTAACTATACACCGTATATGTGTAGGGCTATTTCGTTATTTTTATAAAAACTGAAAACAAACAATTGGCCGCTTCGCTTTACATGTGCTTCAGCATGCTCTCTTATGCACACAATACCTGTAAAAAATTATAAATACTAGTAACTTTTTCCCTTTTCGGCGTCTGCGAATCTTTGCGAAAACCAAAATTTGTCTCGCCCAGCTGTATAATTTGGTTATTTGGTAAAGAATACATATTAATAAAAACAATACATTGCAACGTTTGGAAAACATTACATAATTGTACCATATTTAACTGAAATAATTAAACAGTTGGGCTTATTTTAATGGAATCCATTTCATAATTAGTTATTGGAACAGATGGTTGAGTAACCTATTATACAAGATTTATAGGTTTATGTGCAATACGAGCACTTAAATTCATGACAACCTGTTCCGACAACTATGATAATACCGAATCGATTGTTATTGAAATGGAAGAGATTTGCGAACGGTTTTAATGAGCACCCTGCATAAAATCTGTCTCTATATGTTAATCAATGATATTTGGCAGAAATATTTTTTATCGCGTGTTGCGTGGCGCGATGCAGTGTGTCAATGGCCTGAGTTTGGCGTCTGTGTGTGTGTATGGTTTACGTACAAGATTCTTTTTGTCCTGTGCTCGCGGCATACTTTTGGCGAAGTCAATTTATTTTAGTTCAATATATTTTTACTGGACGTTACTAAGCAATCGCGATTGGTCAGTCATTTATTTTGACTTGTGTATTTTTAACTTCAACTAAATCTCTACATTTTTTACGTACGCGATTCTGTGTCAACTCACGGGTAACTACAACTAACATAACTAGTTACAACCGTGACGTCTGGCCATACAGTGTGTTTGTAATAGCGTTGCAAGTGTTCTGCAACTGAAGCGTTAAACTGTATTCTACCTACAGCTTTTTATCATGCTGATATAAATCTAATTTGATGACAAAAATATCAAATAAATAATTTTATGTTTTCACGGTGTATTAATAAATATAAATTTTACTTGTAACAAAAACAGTTTTGGCCACACGACCCATAATGTTGAAATTAGTAGTTCTGAAAGGATAACAATGAGTTAAAAAACGCGGTGGGAACTGACGACTTGAAGAGTTTGCACGTAACCATGTGACCTAGGTCACTACTACCTATGTTGGTGTAAATTGCAGTCAGACGTTTATTTACGTATCGGCTTATAATAATAAAAAAACCCTAGATTGCAATATTGTCCCTCTTCCGGGACTCTTTTCCGGCACTTCGTGCCTTCTACGAACTGCCAACTCTATTCGTAGCAATCTCAGGTCAGTTATTTACGACTTAGCTGGAAACCATTGTTCAAAAAACTAAACATACTGCCTTTGCCATGCATGTATATAAGGTACATCTGCGTATTTGTGAACACTTATCCTCAATGTTTTAAAACACGAGGTGAAGTGATACAAAGGCAATCAAGAGCTGAAATCATGAGTCTTTTGTACCAACCTCGATGCCATAAATTAATTTATAAGTATAATTGCTTCAACATGTGCATAAAGATATTCAATAGTTTACCGAATGAATTTAAACTACTACACGGACCTATGTCTAAATCACAATTGACAAAATGGCTTATGACACATTGCTTCTAGAGTAATAAAAAATATTTAGAATTTACAAATACTAATTTATATTAATTTGAAATGCAATTGATTTTAGAGGCCAAAATATTTAAATCAGTTAATATTTGCACACCTGCTTGCAGGTTGAATACATTGTACCTATTTTTATTTTCTATTTCTACTCTATTCTATTCTACGAAGCAAAAAATCAATTAAAGAAATTCTAGTCTATGTATGAAAAATAAAATAATAAATATAGTACTTTTGACGGAGAAATGCAGGGTGCTTTTTTTACGACAACACCTCTTCTTGACTTTCTGTTTCAATATCTCGAATATTCGGTTTGATGTTTTATTATTGTTGTCCAGTTACGGATTTTGAAGCTTGTGTATGTATTAACCATAGATATAGGAAATATTAACATGTCAACTTATGTCTCAGGGTGACGGGCGCAGTGGCAGTGCCCCTCAGACCCTTGCGATTTAAAGCTCTGAGTGGCACTGCAACTGTTATGGACAGGCGTGTATCTTACCATCAGGCGCACGACTTGTTCGTCCCGTCACTTGATATTATAAAAAAACTATGGTAAAAAATATTTTAAACAAGCTTATACTTGTTATACAAGAAAGCCAAGAATGTGATGAAGCTTCAGAAGCTGTAGCATCCATGTCCCGCCAGGAGTTTAAGGTGTATCCCACTCTGGACTAATTAATTATAACGTCCAAGAATCCGCGCTTTTACAAAATAAAATAGCTAAGACCAGAGCTTGGTATATCGGTATTTTCAATAACAGGTATCACTAAACTTGCTGTAGTGCCGGTACTTAGATGCTACCGGTTTTAATTAATTCGGTAATTTCAGGAGCCGGTACTATTATCCTTACTACGGTACCGGTATTTAACGTACTACCGGTATAATTTATACTATTCATACCGGTATTTACATATTTTGGTTTCATTAACGCACACACTCAACATTGACTTGATTATCCGGTGTTTTATAGTTTTTATTTACAACTGTATACAAGTATTTTATTCCGGTATTAGTTGAACCATTTAATAATAATAAAATGGACCGTTCTTTCGTCAGTTTATATTCAACTATTAAATAATCAACATAGCAAACTGACGACAACAACAACAATATTGATTTCCCAATACCGTGCCGGTATTGGTACTTCAATCGTAATGGAAAATACCAGTATAATACATATAATTTTTATACCGGTACCAAGTCCTGTCTAAGACGCATGGCCGTCTCTTTTGATGCCCATAGTGTTAAAACAAGAAGAGTGGAACACATTTTATGCTACCTGGTCGTAAGTAGTTTTCTAACAATGTATCGACACTCATGCGTTAATGTTTTATGGCAGAAGATAATTACGCGTAATTCGATTATGATCCATTTGTCAGTGATACGAGAGAGTCTTTTCCCCTAAACTCAGATTCTTAATTATGTAGTTGGTGAATCGAAAGACAATGTTTTCGAAAGTGCGTTCAAGTTGAAAAAACAAAAGTTTTAAACTTTGGACATTACCCATGTCAAAATAAGCATATATAAATAAAGCATATATTACATTGACTTACAAATAAATGGACGACGGGTCTAATACAAAAACCACGAAAAAAATGTCCCAAGTCAACCTATTTAAACGTAGTGACATGTAAAGGAATATGAAAAAGCTAAAACGTTGAATTTAAATTGTAATGTCATCGCAGTACTGTCTAATTTTGCTTGCTTCCCTGTCAGTCGAACAAACGAAGACTAGAGCGTGAATGACGCTCTGTATACGATTTTAACGCCCTATAAGTTCGGACACTTTTTAGCGCGGACCCGACGTCCATATAATTGTAAGTCAATGATATATTATTAATAATAGCTTAAAATGTATGCCACAATATATGTATTTTTTTAAGTGACGTCATAGTGTCTTGACAAACCGTTACATAATTGACTATCTGATTACATGCCAACCCTAGCATTTGCCACAGTGGGGGTAATTGCTACAGAACAAAACAAGTTTTAATAGCATTGTTTTCAGAGATTGTAATAGTTTTGAATAGTTTTGATGCTCGTTATTATATTCAATAACGATTTGCTTTTTTATTCGCCATTGCCCCACACGCGTGAGCATGTTCCCCATGAAGTACCTTCTAAATCACAAGTAAGCTATAGTATTTGCAAAGTCACTTATCTACTTGACAATTGTTCAGAGGTCGAATTTTCATGTCGTAAGAAACTTAAAGGGCCTCGGCGTGCAACTTTTCTAAAGATGCCTTTTAACAGTCAATCCAGTAGTCTTGCGCTCTGTTTACTTCTTGTTAAAGTTCTAAGTTGGCTAACTGAACATTATGGAGCAATATATTGTCACCCAACAGAGCCAGAAATTACCTTACATCTAGTCTGTTCCGGTTACCACTAGTTCCGACATTACAGTCCCAATCTTAAACATTTATATTGTTAATAGTAATTTAAATTTATCACGCCACAAATATAAAAAAACATGGCCGACTGACAGTGACACTTGCTTGTCTACGAAAATGTTGATTAAGATTTTGTATTATTCTATTTTTAAATATTACGTGATAAAATTATTATTAAAAAAGATAATGACACAGTCAAGGAATAATTTGCATTTACCTGTAACACTAGCTCTATCCTAGACCTTCTTAAAAACAAGATCTTGAACTGTATACATGATGAATATTCATCTGCGGGATATTTGGACTTTTTACTATAGTACTTAATGTATTTTATTTTATTTTATTGCAATTGGTACGTAAGTGACTTTTTTTCAATCTTTTAGTTTCTCTCAACTTGTATTATAGACTCTTTCACAACGCGTAAGTGTCGATACTCACGATCGAAAAGACCATTTGTTAATCTCCTGTGTATTGTAACAGTCGCTATCGGGGGAACATCTAGCGAGCTATTCTATACTGCCACTACGGACCGTGACTACGGGACTTTGTATTGCCACGCCAAGAACTCTGTCGGCGTGCAGGAGAAACCCTGTGTTTTCCACGTCGTGAAGGCCAGTATGTATATTTCTATATCTATATTTTTACACGTTTTAGTGTTGGTTTCCTTTAAAAGTCAACAAAAAAGATAACTACCGTGTTTTTTGGTTTTTACTTTTGTGTCTATTTTAATGTTTATGAAAATATTATATTTATATCTAATTTATTTTTTACATTTTTCAAATTGCTTTAATATCGTTTGTGAAAAGGTAAATTCTGAAATCAAGCCAGTGTTCCTGCAGCTTGACCCGAGCAAAATGAAGCGTATGGGAAAAATTTGAATTCCAGCTGTGGTGTCGACTCTTAAAGAGAGGGTTAATACCATAGTCCACCACCCAAGTGGAATGCGAGTGGGAATTTATACGTTTTTACCAAGAACCTCCTGTGTCATGCTGGTTTCATCACGCTCATATACTTTGACCGTATTGTTGCTATAGATACACAACTGTACGTAACACAGATTTTTTTTTTCGAATGTCACGATTTCTCAGAAAATAAAGATCTACAATAAGCACATAGAAAAATTCGTAGGGTCCACTAGTTCGTTCCGTGGCTTAGTTGGCATATCGTCTGTCACGGTTTGCTGGAAGACGTTTGTTCGAATCCAGCCGGATCAAAGTTATAGAAATTAAAGTTTTAGACAAACGTACACTTCCACTGCTCCAATGTTAATAGCTTTTTATTTAACAAAATCATGTTTGTACAGACGGTAAATTGTTTGGTCACGAAAATCTACCTATATATATCAGAATCTAGTGACGTCGCTTAGTGAACACGTTTAGTCACTCTCATAAAAAAAGAATTTAATCAACTTTACAGCGTCGGACATAAAAGCTAATAACACGCGAAATAATTTTATTGCCAGACCTGCAAATATATTTTAACGCTTCTTTAAGATTGATGGTAGGCAGACTCACTTTTGAATTAGTGATGGATGACAGTAGATCGTGTAGCCAGGCGCTTTTTTGAATCCAAAACGGAGCAATTCTCAATCCTGAGGGTAGAGTAGGATTAAAATAATGCCTGAGATAGATTTTTTTACTCCCACCTACAAGGAAAATGAATAGTAGACGAGTGCAGGCACGGCAAAGCTAGCCGTCGAAGAAAATTGTTTGAAAATTATCTACAATGAATATTGTTTTAGAGTATCGCGCGTATCAACAAAATTTACCACTTTGTCTAGTATAAAGTGCTTATCGTTCAATATGTCAGTTTTATAGGCCAGTAGAGAGACATCAAAAGCTGACCCATTGATAACTTTACGTGGAGGTGTAGCCCTAGACCTAGACCGCGTAAAGTACTTCATCATTTTGTATGGCAAGTTATACAGCGTCTCTAGTGGGCACAAGAAGAAACTACATTTTGCACATAAGAGCCTACGCACATGGCGTATTTTATACGCGCCGACGACGCGTCTTCTGCACGTATGTACGCGCCGCTGTAGTCGCGCGTATGTATTGCAAATTTTGATAACATAGTTTTAATTTTAGTTTTCGATAATTTCAGTTAGTTTTTGAAATGAAGCAACTACATGAAATTGTAAGTATAAACTCCGGTGTTGCCGTCTACTAACCACAACGCGGTTAAGTAATTAGTTATCAAATATCCGTTTCTAATAACATAAAGATAGATCTCCAAATCATCTATTTAAAAACAGTTAATGTGTCCGACACATCGAAACTTACCTTAATTTCAATATTCTAAAACTGAGTTATGGTTCTTTTACGATATACCAAAAAATGATTTTGGCATGCTTTTTGTTATACGGACTGCAGAGTAGAGTATATAAGCTTCCAGTTTGCAACGGATGTTTGCGTGCATTTGAATCCATTCATTAAAGGACGTCAGCGTCACGTATACGCGCATATGTCGGCGCGTATAAAATACACCGTGTGTATAGGCTTAAACCTTTTACGCGGTTGCTAGTGATAACGTTCGCTGTAATCTCATGGCAGAGGCACAGATACGAAGCTGCGAAATCGGATACGAAATAGATGTGTAAATTAATAATTTTAGAACTTAATTAAAACATTCCGCGATTTCCGTGAATATTGGTGACCGAGGGGAATATTCCCAAGTAAGGTTTAAAATACGGCTAAAGTTCCGGAGTTCGTCGCAATCACGACTCCAGCCAATATGGAATGGGTAACGAGAAAACTTATTACGTTCTTAACTTCCCACTTACCCATTCGGTTTTGAAACGTACAGTTCTTTTTTGAACTGAATTCCAGCCCACAAATTCACGTGAACCAGTCGTGTGAGATTTCTAACTTGCTTTCTTGAATTTCCACCTTCCAATTTTTAAGATATTCATTGAAGTTAAATTTCTATAGATAGATTAAATTATTTTTATGTGAAATTACTCCACTAGTTTGTTGTAATTATTAATACAAAGATCGAACACTTAGAAAAAAATCCTACGATCCGGCGGGATTTAGAAACGACGTCTTCTAGCAAACCGTGGCAGACGCTATACCAACTAAGCCACGGAATGAACCAGCGGACCTCACGTGCTCTACGTGCTTGCGTCGTATCTTTGTATTTGGTTTTTCAACGACTTTTTAACCGTAACGCCATCTATGAGAAATTTATGATATTTCGTCACCCTTGATTGAATGTTACCATGTTTGACCACCATGATATTTAATTATTTTTGTCAAATTACTCCACTAGTTTGTTATAATTATTAATACAAGGATCGAACACAAAATTTCCAGCTTTCAAATGTTTTGTTCACATTGTAAATGCGTTGATCCGTAACACTAACATCAAAGTCAAATAATGATATATTCCATAGATAAAGTTTTCGTCATTTTTTATGCTACCGCTCGTTCATTACGCTGACCTCCCTGAGAAGAACGAGCAAGAAACTAGGGATTGCTCTTTTCAAATAAACTTAAATGCTATGGAATACACTTTGAATCATAATTGTGTGGAATCTAGACTCTTGTTGTATTTCCATGCTTCTTTATCTAAAACATACTCTTCGATTTTGTAATATGACCTTTCAATTAAAATACTCAGTTCCCCATTACAGAATCGTTTACCTTAGTTAAACGAAATCGTGGTACCATGAGTTTGGGCTTAGTTTTAAGGTTAATATTATGGATTTATCTTCTTTCTTAATGAAATAATGTATATTTTTACGGGCATACAAAGTATTTGAGTAAATGTACTGTGACTGTGTGTGTGTACTATCTTTTTATAATTCACGCAGCTCCGCCTAAGAAGCCGCGAAACTGCAAATGGGCCCGCGTAAGTCATGGTAATGTGGAGGACGACTACCTATCTGTGTGCTGTAAAGGAAGCTATGACCGCTTCCTGCCTCAACACTACACTCTTGAAACCATCGGCAAAACCTATAGAGTGCTTCTCAACAATACCGAAACCTTTCCCGGCATCTATACCGTAAGGGATGACGGTACTGTGACGATTATCAGCGTAGGAACCAATGCATTAAAAGTTCGTCGTGGTAAGTGTCTTCTAGGAACCAATAAATAAGTATTCTTAATAAGCGCGAGGCGAATGTTTTTTAACGAATGTTGGAATGGAATGTACTTTGGAAATTTAAAAAATAAAGTGATTTGTATCGAGTTGTATCGATAGGAAATGAAACTATTTTTCCGGATTTAAATGCTTTCTTTGTAAAATTAAAAATAATGTATTTAATTAATAACTATTGTAACTATAGTAAAAAAATAGGGTGGTTTGCATCAATATTAGACATAACTGGTTGAAGACTGTACCACCTCAGTCAACCGTGACCATGGGACCTGTAAAGTTCTCGAAACGTCGGTTTGTTCGAAAAAACAAATATACGCGACTTAAATCCGGAAAAATAGCTTCATTTCCTAAAGTGTTTTGCATAAATATTAGATATAACTGGCTGATGACTTTACAACCTCAGTGAACCGTGACCATGGAACCTGTAAAGGGCTCGAAACGTTAGTTCGTTTGTTAAAAAAACAAATGATAAGGTAAAATAGTTACATTTCCTATGTGTAACAATCGCGAAAACCTAAATATTTTTAAGTCAACATAATTGCAACTTAAACGAGTAACTGAAAAAAAAGTTAGTAAAACTCCATTTCGGAAGCAAAATGCACTTAGGTTGTAAGTTATTGAAAGAATTTTAATACGACAGTTATAATTCGGATTTCTTTCGCCAGATCTGGACTTCTGCTTGAACATCAGCTGGGCTGAAATTAATATTTTCGATGATGAAAAGATCGGAGTGACCGCACACAACGCCGTCGGAGCCTCGGACACCGTCATTATCAAAGACTTTGTGTATGTGCCAATCGTCAAACACAAAGGTAAGTTTTATAACAATACCTTCCCTATATACAGTAGCACAAAGCCCTTGATATTCGGCGATGCCGCCTCCCGTTTAGGTACTTGCGCAGTTGTAAGTACAAAATAAAATGGAATTGAATTAAAAAAAACTGCGGAAACATGAGCAAGTCAATGATATAAATTCGAATTAGAAAGTAAGTCAAATAATTTTGTCTTAAATATTGTTTATAACAAACTGTTAGGCGGCCGTTCGACTTTGTCTTTTTTTAACCGCTCACGCGATACATGCAGCCGTAGACGCATACCACACCTAGAGGTGCCGGTGATGATTTTATACCGATTTATCGGATATCTAAGTTATAACAGGTAAAAGAACTAATATTAATTGCTATTTCGGTAACTACTCTAGCAAACCATAAAGTTTTTAATGCCTGGGTCTGTCATTTAAAAAACATAAACAACTTCAAAAATACGTCACGACAATCGTGTGTGTTATTGTTTGGGCTGGTGATTTCTGTGTTCATTTATTGAAAACATACCGTAAGTAGCGTTTTTTAAGTTTACTCTGAGTATAAATGCTTATAAACTATACTTTAAGGAGTAATTTCATGGTAAACGTATATCATATTTATCCAAGTACACCAAAAATTTCATTAGTGCTTTTTAAGTGCAGGATTTGCGGTGTATTACTGCATTTTATTTGAGATGTGTTTGTTGGTAGTACGCAGGGTATTTATTTAGCAATGCAGAATAATAATTTTTATTTATAAAAACTTGTATTTAAACTGAATGCTTTTCTAATTTGCGAAACCAAATAGCCGCCATTTTGCGGTAGGAGGAGCGCATCGCGTGAGCGGTTAAAAAAAAACTAATATTTCCCAACACTCGATTTATTGATGAAAATTTCACATTAGACGGACAAGTGACTGACTTCCCGTTTCCCGCAGTGATGTACCGCACTGTAAGATGTGTCATCTTACGACCAATGTCGAACTGACTTGATTGGTGTTTCATGCAATACCGAAACTTGCACAACAAGCAAATACGGCAATAAAATTTATCAAACCTCGGATTATAACAAAACGAAGGGAAATTCTGCTTAAAATAGGCTTCTAGTTCATGTTACAACAAAACAATTTATGTGCACCATTATGCACTGCTTTTTTTTTTATAAATGGGACCGTATGGGAAAATCCAAAACCATACCTAGAAGATACAAGAAAACGTCTTTTTTTTGTGAAAACAATTTTGCCGACGTAATCATTCTCTCTTTTTTGCCTTCGTAGATGAAACCAGTTTCGAACTATCAGCGAACGACATAATGCTGTTGTCTGCACTGCTAGTGGCCGCGGTGGCATCAACTGGATTTTCGATGTGGTTTGTCAGGTAAGTTAAATAAATTCGTGGTATCATGAGTTTGGACTTAGTTCTAAGGTTGAATAAAGGCCCATTTAGATGGAGAGAGTTTATCGCACGCTTCGTGACGAAAAATCGTAAGCAATCGCCATAAGATTATCGTGTCATAATGTTTACATTCAGGCAAGAACTAAAATCTCGCATACGATTATGTCGTACGAGATTTGCAAGCAATTTAATCGCCTCCTCGACTGTTTACCTGTGTAAAATAAGTAAGTAAGTAAGTAAGTAGAAATATGTAGTAAGGAGATTCTTGCTTACCAGTTTTCGGCTTATCTAAACACGATCTCGTATGACATTTTCTCAAGTTCATACGATTATCGTACAAATCAGTTCGAACTGTTTTGAGAGCGAGAATCGCCATTCGAGTTCAGTAATTACTGCGGTATTGACTATGAATAAAATCAAAATGACGCAAAACTCATACAAAATTGGAACTGCTGATAGTATTAAGTTCATTGCACTGTACAGAAATATTCATTTTTTTATAATTTTTTTTAAATTTTATAACCTTTGTAACCCAATTTTTTTTCCTTTTCGTTTCCTATTCCTGTCTTAGAAAAGCAGTGATAATCAAACCACCCTCGCGCACTGCACTCATGATAGAAAGGGTAGAAACGGCTGGCACAAAAACTCGAAATACGATTTTTCCTTTCAAGTTCTGTTTACACGGAGACGTTCAATAATCAAAGGCGAGACGATTATCGCTCACGTGGAAGGGCGATAATTGCGAATGTTCAGACGAGGAAAGTTTTTTTAATATTCTTTCGATAATCGTATCTTCGAGAAGAGAAACTCTCTCTGTCTACATGGGCCTTAAGAATAATGGTTGATTTGTATTTGCTAGTTAAAATGCATTTTCATTGCATTGTTTTGCTTTTGGTTCGTTTGTTTTATGAAATTAATAAAAAGCTTCTTGTCTTGGTAGTAGTTATACGGTGTGACGGTGTGACCTCCTTTCACCGACATCTCACCTTTTTGTAACGCCTCTCTCCTCTTGTATCCTATAATTTCTTTTATTTTACATGTATTTAAATTTTAAATTTGAATTGTTCCATCTTCCTTCACTTTCTCATTTTGTTTTCATACCACGGTCACTCCCAGCTCGACCGCCTCAACAGTCAGAGCTGTTAATAAGCTAATCATGTGTAATCATTTATAAGTCTACACCCTTCATGTATCTATTTCTGTAATTCAGTTTCTCGGCCCATTTAAGGGTAAGTGCCTTAATAATAAAGTGTAGGGAGTGTTTTATACTGTTATACCTGTTATTTTACATTTACCTTTATATTGTTACAGCCTTTCTTTAAACTTTACTTCTTTAATAAATTTTGTGGACCGGAAGTTCCCCATTTCATTGCTGTGAACCTGTTCACGGCTAGTTAGGGTTACAACCCTTTCAACGGGAAAGTGTTATTGCCCGTATTACTAGTGGTACCCGTAGTACTACTAGGCCTATCGGTAGTTACACGGGAGATTATTGTTGCCCGTGTAACTACTAGTAGTTTAGCTCGTAGTACCACGGGCAACAAAGGAAAATTACAGTTACTTTTAAAGGGTTCTGCAATATGGCGATAACAATTTGGTATTTCAATAAAAAAACATAGTAATTGCGATGTCGAGGTGAAATTTATTCAAAATGGAGTACACATGTTACATTTAAGAATGGAATTCGATGTCGTTCATATGACCACCGCGCACATTTGCAGCGCTTCGCAACGTCTTTGGGGCTAATTTTCCACCACTCTTCGTCACTTATCGGACTTTTGATATTGATATTTTTGATATTTGATACTGTTCCTAAGCTCATTTAACGTTGTTGGCCTGTTGACATACACCAACGATTAAACATGAAAGGGTTTTAACCCTAACTAGCCGTTAACAGGTTCACGGCAATGAAAGGGGGAAATTCCGGTCCACAAAATTTATTAAAGAAGTAAAGTTTAAAGAAAGGCTGTAACAATATAAAGGTAAATGTAAAACAAACAGGTATAACAGTATAAAACACTCCATACACTTTATTATTAAGGCACTTACCCCTAAATGGGCCGAGAAACTGAATTACAGAAATAGATACATGAAGGGTGTAGACATAAATTATTACACATGATTAGCTTATTAACAGCTCTGACTGTTGTGGCGGTCGAGCTGGGAGTGACCGTGGTACGAAAACAAAATGAGAAAGTGAAGGAAGATGGAACTATTCAAATTTAAAGTTTAAATACAAGTAAAATAAAAAAATATGATAAGCTAGAAGAGGAGAGAGGTGTAAGGAGATCACACCGTCACAAACATAACCCTATATAAAGTAATCCAACAGCGTTAGATCGCATGAGCGTGGTGGCCATTCGACCGGACCTCCTCTTCAATAGATCGATTGTTTGACTAACGGCAAATGTGCTCGCGGTGGTCTTATGAACGAGATAGAATTCCATTCTTAAATGTAACATGTGTACTCCACCTGGAATAAGTTTTAGCTCGATATTCAATAATTCTGTGTTTTATTGAAATACAAAACTGTCATGTCCTTATCGAATAACCCGATATTAGAAAACGTTGTCGATTATGTGGCTCAAATTAATATGCGTAATAATGTAGTAACAAATTGTTTAGTTATTTAAATAAATCAGTAGTAAACCATATCGCTACGACTGTAAAGTATAAGTTAGATGCTTACGTTTATGGACCGAAATTTACCTTTTTTAAAATAATGGAAATTGGAATGTTAATAACCTCCGTACAGAGTACTAAAAAAATCGATCTCAAAAGTCATTTATCCCTTAGTTTGCCACCCTTAGAGTTGGAATATTTTCTTCTAATTTGAATGGGACCACTACTGCGGTACCCTTTCCAACAAAAAGAGAATCATCAAAATCGCTTCATTAATGCCGCTATCGCGTAACATACAAAGAAACATGAAGTGGAATTGAGAACCTACTCCTTTTTAAGGGGGAGATTCTCAATGTGAATTCATTCGGTTAAAAAATTAACTTACTTTGCTAAAATGATCATAAACGCGTATAGCTCCCACTGCTGGGCGTGTCCCTTAAATGATGACGTTAAAATTACACGACGTACATTGTGTAATTACTTGATTCATGCCTTAACAGTCTTTTTCATAGAAATAGAGCTGGAAGTAATCCCTCGACGGTTTAATTACAAAACACGCTTGTGTGTTCACCCGCGCACACACACACACACACACACACACACACACGCACGCATGCCTTCACGCACGCAAGCACGCACGCACCCGTTTTAAGTGAGAGATTATTTTTGAAACTTGTTTTTTACTTGGCAATGAAAACTTAAGATGGCGATGGTGAGCTCCAGAAACTCGATTACTAATGATGACTAATCTTCCCTCGGTAAATTACGTCAGTTTAATTCAATTGTCATTAGACATATTTCAGTAAAATTTTCTTTCCCGTGTTCTGTAATACAAATCGTCAGTGGATTAGGAGCTTATTTTTTTTTGTAAGAGAATATGTTTTATTTCTAAAAGGCATACGTTTAACATCGTGCATTGCATTACTCCGCGTCTGCCTCACTACCTTCAAAGCCACGATTACGATACCATTTCGTCTTAAAATAAGATTAGGTACTGCTTTTCAAACTTTTATAAAGTAACTAGCATAATGATGCCAATATTTATACAGGTATTAATAGTGTGCAGTAGCGGTATGGCTCGCTGTGAAAGAATTCGTCCAGGGAAGTACTGCCACAGGGTAATGGTGAAATTACAGACACAAGAGACTTATCAACATTTGTCTCGGGGTGACAGGTGCAGTGCCAGTGTCCCTCGGATCTTTACAATTTAAAGCTCTGTATAACATTGCAACTCCTATGGACAAGCCTGTCGCTTAGCACCAGGCGCGCGATATCCGTATACGTCGTATCCGCCCACGATTTTAGCCAGAAATGAGTTAAAACAGCGCTTTGGGTTAACACCCGGGCGAGTTGATAGGGTTCTAACTCACTGCCCATAGTTTCTAGTGTAAATAGTTTAATATATACTATACAAAAGTGTGTTTGCAAGTGCATATATAAAACATACATACGATACTTCAATTCTCTAATGAAAGCGCATTTCGAAGGAGCAATTTGCACTTCGAATTCCAGACTCATAGATATTAAATGAAAAGTTTCGGCCCCAAACGTTAATGTTGAATGGGGAAGTTATTGCTATTTTGGAAGCACTTTATTTTATCTTATCTCACTATTTAAATAATAGCGTCGTTTACTTAGTTTCTCGAAGTTGCCTGCAAGATCTGTTAAAACTCCTATTTCACCCCAGTGAAAATTGCATCTTTGCTTAAAGTGTTAAAGAGACAGCGTGAGGACGCCAAAGTTGTTCTGGCACAGATTCGCTGTCTTAAAGTGCATAGAGATTTTCTCGATTAGCGGGTTTTACACAGACACTGTCGCGCGTGATCCGTGACGTTGGAAGGAAAAGGGAAAGACCGTAACATTGCGCTCAGCAGGCGTACGGTCTATCCTATTTCACGCGGTTTATCACGCGGTTTATCGCGCGCGTAAGAACGTTATCTTAAAAAAATTCAGACAGGTAATCACGCAGGATTGCGCGTACAGGCTTTCCCGCGCGTAATCCGTACGCTTCTAATCACGCACGATAGAGTGACTGCGAGAGAGAGTGACTGATCAGACAAAATTGAGTAAATGTGTAAGCAGCAGATGATCGACAACGTATTTTAACCGAGTTCAAAAAGGAGGATGTTCGTAATTCGAGAGTATTTTTTGTATTTTATGGAGCGATTTCGATGATTTTTTTTTTGTTGGAAAGGAGGTACTTCAGTGGTGATCCCATTCAAATTTGAAGAAAGTATTCTGCCTGTAAGGATGGCAAATTAGGGGATGAATCCAGTTTATCGAATTTCACCCGTTCTCCACTAACCGATTTCAATACAACTTGGCAAATAGATGTAACAAACACAGTGAATATAAGCAAACTATTGACGTCGGTTTCTGTGGATTTTAAATTAGGTATTATTTGTTTGATTTTAAACTTTATGTTTATCGTTCTAACAGCTAATAAGTGATAGATAGTAACGATCGGAATGATGATCGCCAAACTTCGTAGAGAAGCAGCACACAAAAAAATTTTTGAATATCTCATGGTAGTAACGACACCAACGTATTTATCTTTAGTGTCAGCCCGAGGTCAATAATATTTTATACAATTCTTGCATAATAAGGATTCTTAAAGTCGAGTACGTAATAGGTACGAGATTTTGAGATAAAATTATGTAATGATTGCAGTATGCGTAGCAGTAATGCGACATGTGTTAGCACATTTGTAGCTTTGTATCTCAGTGACACAGTGACTTCAGCTGGTGCAGCTGCTGAGTCCGCTGCTCGCAAGAAGCGGGACAAAATAGGGAAATGGAAAGTCGCTAGATTTTCGTTCCGCTTTGCTAACGAGACGGCGGGTTATTGGGGTAGCGATGCGAAAAAGTTTGTAGCGGAAAGCGGACGATGGTTAGGAGACAGTGGAGATGACTTCGCGCCGTGTTGTTCTTGGCGCAAATATTGTCCATTGCCATACAGCGAGGAAATGCGACAAGTGGTCAGGGGCTGGCTTTTTGACGAGTGTGAGAATGCAACCATAGCTCTAAAACATGTATTTTGTAATTATGTATTGACGAATTAATATAAATTATGTACTTTTTTTTTATTTTATGAAAAAGAACCAAAAATCAAAACAAACGGGTCCAAAAATTAAGTTGGCGTAGAATTTAATTGGAGATATCGAATTAATGTATATTTTATTAACAAGTCACCAAATCCAACGAAAACCAAACAAAAGCTTAGAATAATAACGCATAGAATGATAGTTTCATATCAAACGAACTGTCACAAGTGAGACAAAAATCAAATTCATGTAGGCTAGTTTTATTAGTAGGTTAATTTTCGGTTTTAGTGAATATTTATACAAAATCCAAAATGGAACGCGTTACTTCCTTGTGGAATGTGATGTTAGTATCTATTTAATGTTTGTCTGACGTATTTTTACACTCATTTACCGCACATTTCGTCATTTTTAGCTAAAATTCTGGAGCTGTTCGCGGTGCAAGTTGACCTTGAGCACGGAAGGCCCGCCCGCTCGTGCAGGCCCTTTGGGAGCGCTTCAATTTGCCTCACTTAACGTGTGCGGGCTGGGTTTCTATGCGTTGTTATTCTAAGAACAAACGCTACAAAACAAAAAGATGGAACAGAAGTGATTAAGTGCCGCTTACATTTTGATTGACCAGATTTTTTTTTTATAAAGGTTTATGGCCCGGTTGTAAGACTTTTAGGCGGCCTTTCTACCAGACATGTGCGACGTAGCGAGGCAGTGTGCGAGGAAAAAATCCACCAATAGGATTACTTCATTTTCCTAGCCTCGCTTAGCGCAGCTCTGGCGGAAAAGGGCTAGCGGAGCTACGTATTTGTAAATACAAAATAGCGAGAAATGTGTGCAAGAGATGCGGGCGACGAATGTGTGCAAAACGGTGTAGGAAACTAGAGCTACTGAAATTATGACTCTAACTGACACTGACACATCGCCACCGCTCACCCCACCTCACCGTACCCCGCCCGCGCATAGCTGAAAACTGTCCGTAACACATCCTCGACTCGTTACCTCGCACATCCCTGGTTAAAAGGCAGCCTAAGGCCAATTTAATCAACCGGGAGGGCAGTAGAATATTACAGTGGCGTGTATTATTTTGGCTAATTGAAATATCATATTTGATATTTCATTAAGCCAAAATACGCCAAAATAATAATAAATTGAAATATCAAATATGATATTTCAATTAGCCAAAATACGGCGTTCTTTTTTTTGGAACTTATTATTATGAAATTTTTCAGATGAGTAGCGAGTACCACAGACAATAGAATTTTGATTCAGAACTAAAACGCCTTTGTGATATGGTTTATGGAATTATAATTGACAGTTTAAAGTAGAAAGACATAAAAACTTGACTTCGAAAGTATAAACCACGCATTAATGCTGGAGCATGTAAGAGGTCGATTTTGAAATCAATGCCAGTGTCATGAAAATAATTTACAATTTACACAATCAACTTATTTGACATTCTAAATTAGATCCTGTTACTTTACATAATACTTTTCCTTTTACAACACTAACCAGACGTAATATGAGCTACTGGAAAACGCGTTTAAGATTCTAACAGTTTAGCGAGTTACCGAATTTCCATCTATTTTCCGTTGCATTTTGTAGAAAGTTTATGTGAATATCGAGTTTTTTGGTTTTCGCGATTGTTACACATAGGAAATGAAACTGTTTTTCCGAATTTAAATTGCGTATATTTGTTTTTTCAAACAAACCAACGTTTCCAACCCTTTACAGATCCCATGGCCACGATTGACTGCTTACCATGGGACCTGTAAAGGACCCGAAACATTGGTTTGTTTGAAAAACAAAATATGCGTTTTAAATCCGGAAAAATAGTTTCATTTCCTAAGTTTATGTGAAGATTCTTTATGAAAGATATCTGTTACCCAGGAGGAGGAAGCTCTCATCAGCATCAAGCAACAAAGGTCCATCTCAGAGCATGGTGCAGGTGGACAACCAGGGTCGCCGGCGGGTAGTCGCTGTGCCTACTCCCACTCCAGTTGGCGAAATGGCGACAGGACCCGACGTACTTAATCGTCGAACTGGTATGATTACGCACCAAATAAATTTATTTTAAATTTTTATTAAATTGATTTTTGCATTTTTTTTGTGAAATTACTCGACTAGTTTGTTATAATTATTAATACAAAGATTGAACACTTAAAATAAAATTCCTTCGATCGTTTTTTATTTTTCAATTCAATAAAAATTTAAATACATTGAATAGCGACCCAGCCGAAACTAAATTCTTTCATAGATTTCTCATACATGGCGCTAAAAGTCGTTGAAAAACCAAGTACAAAGATACGACAACAAGGACATAGAAAAATTCATCAAGTCCGCTAGTTCGTTCCGTGGCTTAGTTGGCCGAGCGTCTGGCACAGTTTGCCAAAAGACGTCGCTTCGAATCCGGCCGGATCGAAGAAGTTTTTTCTAACTTATAATTACGATCTTTGTAATCATAATTATAACAAATTTATTTTATTTTATTTAATAACATTCATTCAAAGACCCCTAAATATATACCTTATAGACTACCATGTATAGTAATATATTAAAACAATTTAGACTAATTTATTACTTGCACGTATTGTCTGCTACGTGTGACGCAACGCGGGTGTCTGGTAGCCGGGCTCGGAAACATCGGTACATGACACTTTTCAACGAATACTCATCCAACAAGAAATTAGATAGATGTTCAGTTGGTTCAACTCTAACCACAAATGAATTAAAATCAGGGATTCAACGATTTGGTCCTGATGATTTTTTTTATTTCAGATGAACCACCGCGTGTTGTTTTGGAGTCGGGGGAAAATAACACCTACGACCTTCGAATACTTTCCACCAATCAAGAAGGTATCCAGAGTCCTCAATTATCAACAGACGAGGTCAGTTATCATAACATGAGTTTACTCCAGAAACATAAAAATGATAACATCATGGGATAAATCCGTTGCTATGCAACATCTCAAGTTTAAGACATCTCTTAGGATTGATCCAAATGATTTTATGTGGTATGTGTAGAATTTCTTTTTTAAGTGGATTCTAATTGGAAATTGAGCCCTACATCACCCCCTCTATTGAAATATTTCCTGCATGAAAACAATTAAACGAAAAAGCTTTCAATAACGATCTTCTCCCTTCTTATCGGTCTTGTTCTATTAAAGGGTGTTTATTTATTTTTGAATTAAAAAGTTCGATTTTAAAAGCCAATACTGGATTGGCGTTACTTGCTCCAAAAATAACTCACCATCCTTTAAAGCTTTCCCCTTATAATCCCAAATAAATGTTAGTCCCAGTTTGTCAGTAGTTTATGTTGTCCGTAGAAAGTTTAATATAGGGTACTAATGTCCACAAGCCAGTGCTTGCAATGCAAAAGACACTTTTAACTCATTGTGTTAAGAGTATTTATTCAATTTAAGCATTGGTTTAAGACGTACTTAAGTTTGGTGCAGTTGGATATGAGGCTGTAGAGGTTTATTAAGTGTGATGATTCAAATGATTATCAAGTACAGGCATGTGTAAAGTAGTAGGTGAAAAAAAAATTCTAAAATAAACTAGAAGTACTTATTAATTATTCCAAAGGTTATTAGAGTCAGTCTCGTCGCTTATAGATAAACCGCCGCAGTCTTCCAAAGTTCTTTCAGTTGTGACATTTCGAATGAAGCTTAGTAAGTGGTGCGTTTTAATATACCTATTCTGTTTTAATACACACACATACACATGTGCACACGCACACAAACACACACTCACACACACAAACACACAAAAAAATACAAACACACACATAGGCACACAAACACACGCACCCGTTTTCAGTGAGAGAATATTTTTAGACAAATTATATAATTTAATCTAAATTTATCGAGTTCTTAGGTTTTCGCGATTGTTACACATAGGAAATGAAACTATTTTTCCGGATTTAAATCGCGTATATTTGTTTTTTCAAACAAACCGACGTTTCGGGCCCTTTACAGGTCCCATGGTCACGGTTGACTGAGGTGGTACAGTCTTCAACCAGTTATGTCTAATATTAATGCAAACCACCCTATTTTTTCACTATAGTTACAATAGTTATTAATTAAATACCTTATTTTTAATTTTACAAAGAAAACATTGTGAAATATTTCTATAATTGTGAAAAGTCCATGGGACCTGTAAAGGGCCCGAAACGTCGGTTTGTTTGAAAAAACAAATATACGCGATTTAAATCCGGAAAAATAGTTTCATTTCCTATTAATCTAAATTTATTTAATTTATAAATCACCACTTTTCTATATGATACAAAACGAATTGATTGTGACGGTGATGACGAATATGACGACTGGTCAAGAAAATATTCAATATTTTCTTCAAATTTAAATGGAACCAATACTGAGGTGCGCACTTTCCAGCAAAAAAATAATCATCAAAATTTGATTCACAAATGCTACAGTAATCGCGTAAAATACACACAAAAAAAATACAGTCCAATTGAGAACCTCTTCCTTCTTTGAAGTCGTCAAAAATATCCCATGAAATCAACAGCTGGTTTTTTACTACATATAAAATCATTTTTGGATGTTACTAATGCGAATTACCAAAGAAAAAATTACAATCTTTTTACGTAAATTTTCTATTTTCATAAGTTACTTAAGTTGGAAATTGAAGTAATTTTATCATGTTGGAAAATCTGCATAAATAGGTTTTTAAATTCCTCCTTGGAACCATTGCCACCATGTTTATTTACTGCGTTCCGGTTTTGAAGGGTGTTGGTGGAACGCAGGCATACCTGGGACTGTCAACAATGCCCCTAAGTGTTTAAAGGTGTTTAAAGCTCCGAATGGCACAACAATTGTTATGGATAGACGTGTCGCATACCACCAGGTATTCTAAGTATAAAAATCGAAAAGCTGAAGTAACTTTTATCCAAAACCATACAAATTGGAACATGGTAGTTTTCGTCCCACGTTTAGACTTTTAAAACCTGTCACTTTCTAAACTTCATTCGAAATATTTATTACATCTGATAGGATTTTGGACATCTGTGCCGTAAGCTTGGTCCTCCTGATGGCACGCAGGGTGGTTGGTGCGCTCGGCTGTATACAATATGATATTATAACTTTCGTCCTATGATGAAAGCTACCTATGATATTCTTTGGATGAAACTAGGGATTAATTTATTTATTTGACCTTTGTAATTGATTCACAGTCATGTTTGCTTTATGGTTACCATTAATAATGAAAATTAATACCTTTTCCCTCTCTTGAGAGAAACTGGTAGAAATTTAAATTAAAGTCCTTTTTTTTCTTAATGGCAATGTTTCGTGTATACACAACTTTTTGTTGCCTGTTCTTTATTATGGTATTTCACACCACAGTGCGTTTTATTAGAAGAAATAAATAATTAAAAAAATAGTAAAAAAGAAATAAACATACTCGTACATACTGTCTTAACAGATTTATTACGAACTTGAAAGAAAAATGTTGATGATCTATGAGAAGACACGTTAACAGTGGTTTGTTTATATTTTTAATCTCGATTTCCATAACCGATCATTAAGAGGGCCAAACTTACGGCGGTTTACTTATGGCCTTGCCAATACCAACACGTCCCAGTGAAGCAATTCCAAAGCGAAATATAGATATATTTTATTATATGTATTTAACTTAGATGCTTAAACTCCTCAACAAAACTAGTTATTTGACCAAACTCCTGAACTGGTTTAGTAAAATAATTTAAACAAGAAACTTTTTGGCATATTTATGCCTGAGCTCAGGCTTTTGATCAAGTCAGTAGGTAAATTGGTTTAGTGAATTGCTACAAGTGTATCAGTCTCTTTGTAGTTTCCTTCGCGTATTTATACAACGTTTGCGACTTTCTTGCCACTTCTTCATTAACCTGTCACGCCTTCTAAAGACATAAGGTGACCCTAACGTTTTTGGCACTGTAGCTACTAGAGCGAAACGGTGTCTCTAAAGCGTAGCTCTATTCAATTACTATTGAAAAAAAAACCACCAAATCGTTAGGGACACCGTGTGTCATTAGAACGTGTGACGGGTTAATCGATGGCGAAATCGTTGTCAACTATTTCCTTCTTGACAGAATTTACCATCTAAGGCCGTTTTCTGATTTGTCGGTACCCAAAGACTATAACGCACATGTTGGCATTTTTCTCAGTGCAAAATTCTGCAGTACCGCTTGTAACATTGGGAGAGAATATTATCCTCGAGTGATGAAGACATCTCGTCTATAATTACAATACTGGATACTTTTCAATTTCCAATATTAAATTAACATTTATGTCTCTGCACGCCATCATGTGTACTTGCATATCACGCGGCCGTGTGGCGCCAGGACAAACCTACCATACACTTTACCCGTCTACCATAACCTTTCAAAAAACAATCTTGTTTCAATGTAAGCTTATAGTCAGCTTATAATAATATTACTCATATTCGTACCATGAGAAACCTATCAACGAAGTAATGTTTTATTGCTAAAGTGACTGAAAGAACGAATGATTTACCGATATTGTCTATTCCTTACTAAATATAGGAAAGAAATAACGCTATATAAACTGTATAATGCCATCTCTTTCTTTTTTGATGTTCCGAATCGTCCTATCGTAGTATAATGTTAAAGTACTTAATATTATTTACTTTCAGAGAATTTTACCTGCCAAAAAAAGGGAAGTATGTAATAATGAAATCTATTAAAATTACGTTGTTTTCAATTATTTTTCCGCATTTTCATGAAGAAAAATAAATAAAACAGGCTGATCTTGATTGTCGCGTTGTGAATTCGGAATTATAGTCTAGTGTGAAGTGTTAGTGTCGCCAAGAAGCATATAGATGGCGTTGTCATAATTTTACGAAATAAACATCGCGTATTTTTATTTAACGAGATTTTATGTCCTATGCACTATTACATAAAAAAATAAACAAAATATACAAAATAAATAAGTTCAACTTAACTTATAAACATTACAAATCAACATTTAGAGAATAAATTCGAAAATAATGTTGTTTCCATTGTATCCGTGTAACTATTTCAAGAGTGCTAAATTTGTCATGAGAACATTATTACTTTAATGTTAAAATCACTTCATAGTACGAACTGAGTGAATGAATAGCCACAAAGCTGCCAATAAAACATCATAGTTCTAACATTATAATAAGCTTGCTTTAAGCGCGTCATGGTACGAAAAGTCAATGTAAGGTTAAAGTAATATTGTTTTAAGTGGTTGTGGTAGGCCACCTGTCTATACCACGCTCGGTAGGCTCGCGGTACTGCGTGTACCGAGAATACCGATACCGCGCCGCAACCGTATGACAAGTCAGGAAACGGGCCTATATGTCATTTATAAAAGCAGAGAGAGATGTTCAATGTGGTAGTTTCTGGCAGGCACCGTACGTCATAAACGTATCCTTTATTTATAAAATCGAAATACTTTTCGGCGTACGAGTGCGGCGATTTTTATGTCCCACGTTGAAACCAAGTGTGAAAAGCTAGTGTATAATATAAACTTATTATTATTAAGTATCAGAGTTTGTACGGCAGTGAACCACTGCAAACAACGAGTAAGCCCGCACACGTGCTCAGCGCTGTACTACTCCGTCTCGTCACGGAGTATGACAGTTTGTGTAGAAGATATGTACATTTCCGTACATTTTTACATACATGTTGTTATAGCGATACTCCCTACTGACCCGTAGAGTATACTATAAGGGCTCTAAAACCTGTGCAAGCAAGCCTGCACAGGGTCCTTATCGGTCAGTCAAGTTATGTACATCCCCGTGTCTTTCTATATAAGTTTTGTTATAGTGACGCTCTTTACCGACCCGTAAGGTATACTAGAAGGGTACTATAACCTGCGCATGCACAGGGTCCTTATTGGTCAGTCAAGATACGTACATTCCCGTTCTTTTCTACATAAGTTTTTTTATAGTACCTTACCGACCCATAGAGTATACGAGAAGGGTACTATAACCTGTGCATGCACTGGGTCCTTGTCAGTTAGTCAAGATATGTACATCCTCGTTCCTTTCTACATAAGTTTTGTTATAGTAAACCTCCCTACCGACCCGTAAGGTATACGAGAAGGGTACTATAACCTGCGCATGCACAGGGTTCTTATCGGTCAGTCAAGATATGTACATCCCCGTTCTTTTCTACATAAGTTTTTTATAGTACCTTACCGACCTGTAGGGTATACGAGAAGGGTACTATAAACTGCGCATGCACAGGGTCCATATCGGTCAGTCAAGATATGTACATCCTCGTTCCTTTCTACATAAGTTTTGTTATAGTGACTCTCCCTACTGAACCGTAGGTTGACGAGAAGGGCACAAGCAAGCACAGGGACATTCTAAGTCCAGCTCCTGAACCCGGATCGGCCAGTGTAGGTTGTCACAGACCGATGTCACTGATTTAATCCAGTTCTCAATAGTGCCTCGGGTGAGCCGCCCCGGGTGCACTTACAATATACCCTCCCTATTTTCCAGATATGTAGGCACGCTCACTTCCCGTTGTGCATTTCGCAACTAACGGTTGCCACCGCGGTCATAGTAATTACGTTAAAATACATATAAAATGTCAAAGATTATAAAACAAGCAATAACACGAATGCACGAATCCTCATTGGTCAACCAAAAAGACCCACTGAAAAACATAAACCCTTAAGCCTGTCCTATACACTTATATGACATCTACCTTCATGACATGTTAAACATAAACTGTATAAGTACACGCGCGTGTCAAATAATGAAAATTTATTAAAAAAAAATATAAATTATGAGACAATGAAATTGTCAAACAAGTTTAAATTTCGAAATTTGAGATTTTCGTTTAGTGACAGCATTGGTTTCAACGTGACGACGCCATGTTATGATTGTGCTTTGACTGCGCTGTAGTTAAGTATACTTTTTAGGTGTTTATGTAAATCTGATTGCAGGTACCGCAAAGATAACTGGACCGTAGGAGATATCTTCCATTTTGTATTGACGTATTTAAGTGAAACTTTTAAAACTAGTTCTGTTAACAATTAATTACCTAAAGAAAGGTAAGTGACTGTTGTGTATAATGTGTAAATTGTATTATACTGGTGTGTTTAGCAATAGACCAAAACCAAACGAATTTATTATTGAAATTGAAAAGCTATTGTGTGAAACATGAATGGCAATTGAGTGAGATATGTATATATGTATACGTATATGTATATATAGACTATAAGATCAGAGTTAAGAGGGTTATTTTTACTAGTTATTAGACAAAAATTCAGACAAAATATTTGGTCATCAATGATTGTAAATTGTTAATTTAATTTTGCCATGAGGCCATAGCGCCAAAGTAGTGTAATCCATATTATTTTAAATTCTACAATATAATTTTAAATTAAACTAATCTACATAATTATTGTTATGTTGTAAAAAAAATATTATGTATTTATTTAATTTTTCTTTACGAAAAAGCATTCAAATATTAGTAATTATACTTCAGTACCGTTTCAAATAATAATATAGAAAAAAAAATAGAGAGAGGGTTACACCACTTTTGCTCTGATAGCCTCAATTCATCAATGTCGCTGCTTTTCGAGAATAAAAAATAGTTAATTTTAAGGTTATAAAAACTGTTGACGAGATCTGTTGTAAAACCCAATTTTTGTTCAAATTAAGCTATTTTTTTTTACAGAGACTATAATCAGAAATTGTTATTTTGTTGTGAACGGAATACCGAGCTTTTGTTAAAACTATCACGTGACAAAATTGGGCTTTCCAAGGCAGATACGTTCAGTTTTTTTAACCATTTTCCTGATGAATTAGGTGCTTTTGAGATACGGCGTTGTTCGATATGTACTATATTATTAGAATGCATTAGAAATTGGTTACCCCTCGACGCCTGGCGCAAAGCGTAAATAATATTGTTTTTTTTTTAAATCCGTTGCAACGAAACTTATAATTAAAAGAATACAACTTCTATTAACACGAAGGTTCACTCATGAGGTTAGTTATAAATAATTACATTAAAATTTTTAATTAATATTTATAGCAGTTTACTCGATGTCTAGATTCATATAATCGTAATATTTAAGATAAAAGGAGCAAACCTTGTTCAAGTTTGTTAAAAATTGCAGTCACGGGTACACATCGTGAATTAAAAAATCTATATTGCTTTATTTGCTGTATCAATTTCATCATCAATCATTTCTTTTTACGATAACAAGTGATGGTGTGAACAAGTCTCCTGTGTGTGCGCCTGGTCTCTCCGGTCACATCACAAAGATCTGAGGGGCACTGCCACTGCTTGTTGACAAAGCCCATGTCCCTGTAATTTCACCAGCACCCATCAAGCCGGAATCGGGTAATGCTGACATTACTGCTTGGCGGCAGAAACAGGTAAAATCTCGAACTCTTTAACAAGGAGCTCTGCTGCTACTAACGCGAGCAAACAGTCTGCCGCCAAGCAGTAGTATGAGCATTACTGCTTTCCGGTTTTGAAGACTGCAGGTGAAATTGTAAACTTATGGGAATTGTAAACTTTTTGTCTCTGGTTGTTGGGCAAATAATCGTTATTTCATAGTTAAGCAAATTACACTTGAAATGGTCACATTAATTGAACACTGCTCATTCGTAGGGCAGATTCCCGTGAGAAGAATGAGCGAGAAATTCTAGGGGTTGCCCTTTGTAAATATACATTTAACTACATTTGTCATTTAAAATATTTCTTTCAAACATCTTAGATACACTTATTATAGTATATGTATATTATATCATCTAAGATGACAATACCTGCAAGAATAACTACCTACCTACCTATACCTTTAGAATAAAGTTTTTGTTTCACCATAGTCTTAAACCTAGTAAATGGCAAATTTTGAATATCCACCGGAATCTTATTACAGAAGCTTATACAACGAATTTGTTACTTTGTGAAGACGACTGTCAGAAAAAGCTAGTTTATTTTTTTCCTCGTACTAATGTTATGTCTGTCACTATTTTATCGTAAAGCAAATTGCTAGTGTACTAGTGACTGTCGTGTCTAGCCTGTTCCCATATCACGACTATCTGTCGTGGACGAATTTTTATCGTTGAAAGACTGTGGTGACTAGCGGTTCCCACTAGATCGTGACGACAATTTATCGTTTCACGACAGTCTGCTTGCCCATCTCCGGCTACGATCCAACGCTACTGCAAAGCGAGCAGAGGGCGCGGGGTACGAGAGGGGAGGGCTGGGAGCAGAATATGTGCGGACAGCGATAAATAAAACGTGACGACAATAGGAGCTGCGACAATCTGTCGTCACGTTTTCATCGTGACGTTTTTATATCGTTAGACGACTGTCGTTCTAGCCGTTCCCACTGTGCCGTCAGTTTGTCGTTAATCGTGTCGTGATATAAGTGAACGACTTCATTTAAATATACAAGCCACGACGCTGTAAACTGCACGACAATCTGTCGTCACGACATAGTGGGAACGCGCCCTAAGTTGCATCGCGCGGACGCCGTGTCCCCGCTGTGCGTGCTTTGGTAAAACGCTGGCCCTCGAAAGACGTTAGTGTGTGGGGTCTCTTAAAGTGTTTATATATTTATCCTATTGGGAGGTAGCTAAAAAATTGCTTCGTTTTTGGCATTTTGGCGACGGTTTTACACTGAGCTCCGTCGCGTCCGCCGCGGCAGCACACATGATACATTTTTCTATTATAAGTTGATTTCATTTTGTATTTGTCGTTTATATAATCCAGTTTTTGTTCGTTTTAAGTATTTACTTCGTTGTTTGTTCTGTGTTTGTATTTCGTAAAGGGAGTAGACCCCCTCGTCTTTCTAGTCAGGGGCTAACGAAGTCGCGGGCATCTACTATTTTGTGAAATTTCGATATTCTCGTACTTTAGAAGCAATTTGAAGCAATCTTATCAGTTAAAAATATTAAATATATATTACGTAATATACATATAAACGGAATACGTGCATAGGCAAGTAACTTTTTAATTTTAGCAAACCTACATTACCGCCATATTACATTAGGTTTATATAAAGTAATTATGCAGCCTGTAATCACACAACAGAATTAAGATAAAAAATAGTTTTTAGTGTCTTTTTTTTTGTATTTTACATTTTTTGATTTTTTTATACGTCGTTTTCTAAACAAATTGTTTTGGTTTTCTGATGTAGTGTTGCCCAAATGCAAGACATATATACAAAGTACTTTGTGTGCAAGACAACACTAACCGCGTCAGCAAACCTGGTCTTGGACACAGTTTTGCCCTTGGTCTCGGTAATGCTGCGAATTAATCAACTTACTTCTAAAGAGAACATCTATCAATATTGATAATAAAACCAAATACTGTTAAACTAAGTGTTAGTGTAAAAAGCTAATAACGCTCATGTCTAAGTTTGACACAACGAGACACAGTCTTGCTTGTTCAGTCATGTTCTTGTTCAAATTTTGCAAGAGCTGTCCAAGCCAATCTTGATCTAGCTACAAATAAATGGTTTTAGTGTTGCGAAAATGCAAAAACAAATCGAAGACTGCAACACAGACTGAAAAAGTACCGATTTTGGGCAAGACTATACCAAGGGTTTTTTTTTATTGTTCTTGGTCGTCATTGTGTTGTATATATTTTGAGTTAAAATTTATCTTCTCAGTTCCGCTTGTATTTGCTAGGTATCTCGATTTATTTATTTTATATAATTATCCATTTATCCATGTGTAGATATGTATATCCAGAATAATAAAACTTAACCATATAAGCATACTATTTGTACGACAAGAATGTGACAGGCGTAGAAATGTAAACAGACACTGCGGGAATTTACATCATTATTCAGAACCGTTTTTACCGTACCCGTTGAAATACACTATATGCAGCTCAAAATTTCCAAAATCAAACCCCTAAATAGAATGTTAATAAGACCGTAAACAATAGTTGAAACGATATTCTGTACAAGACGATTCGGCAAAACAAGTTTTAGAACAAAAAAAAATCAAAATTGGATGGCCTCAAGGTTTTGTTACACAAAAGACCGTAATTGGTTTGATAATAACAGTCTTCGCGTATGAGTAATTTGCATCGTAAGACGGGCGTACGCAATTTTCAATAACAAACGGTCATCAGTTTGTTTGTGAAAATTGGTCCATGCTTAAATTACTTTGAAAAAGAATGTTGCCGTGTCTTTGTATAGTGTCGTGTTTCATTAAATTCTCAATGAATTTAATGAAATAATCGATTAAAAAGACACTTTAAAGAATATTAATCCTTTATTTACGTCTCTACGTACTTTAATTTTTAATAAAAAATTTGAGACCTTCAAGTTTTTCTAAATACTTTATAAATACAAGTAAGTTGTTTTAATCAAAGATTTTTTTATAATATCAAATGACGGAACGAACAAGCCGTGCGCCTGATGGTGAGCTACACGCCTGTTCATAACAGTTGCAGTGCCACTCAGAGCTTTAAATTGCAGAGATCTGAGAAGCACTGCCACTGCGCCCGTCACCCTGAGACATAAGTTGACAAGTCCCATGTGCCTGTAATTTCACCAGCAACCTTACCCTTCAAAACTGCTTGGCGGCAGAAATAGGTAAGGTGGCAGTACTTTCCTGGAATAAACTCGTAGAACAATTCACTGAATACTTTTGTAGGGACGTAAATGAAGGATTAATATTCTTTAACGTTACTTTTTAGTGCAGTGTTCTTAAAAAAATACACACAAATTATTGAAAAAGATAACTTTAATATTTTTATATATTTTTTACACATACTTCAATAGGTTACACCATGAGTTACAAAAAGAGTTATGCAACGCAATTTTATTTAAACCACAGGTTTACAATGAAATAGATGAACGATTCATGTCTTAAGAACTCAAAATTCTCCATACAAAGCATATAATTTTACAACCTAGCTCACCTTAGCTTACATAATTTACCTTAAGTGTCTATACTATCTCAATATTTCCCGTATTAAGGCTGTCTTTCCACCAGAGGTAGCGAGGCGGTTCGAGAATGTCTAGCGGCGCTGTGGAACGGTGTGATGTTTTCCACCAAATCCGTGCGGGGATGCGTTACGAACTCTGGGGTAGGGTGAGCGGTGGCGATATGTCAGAAATCAGAAACATTTATTGTATGAATTGGTGAAATACAGGTGTTACTTACAAGTGATTAGATCTACAATTCTTAACCAAATCAGGCGTAAAATATCTTAAAATTACAATTCAATTAAAATTTATTACAACTCAATTATCAAAATTAAAATTGTAATTAAGTTAGTTGTACAATTGTCAAATATTTGATGTCTTTATAAAAAATTCGTTAAGATTATAAAAAACTGTATCAATTAACCATTTTTTTAAACAAGCTTAAAATTTATCACCATTTAAATATTTCATTTCCATTGAAAGTCTTATAAATTCGAATCGCTGTTACATAGGTGCTGCGGTCGAAGATCGTGCTGTTTTTCAAAGTCAAAGTCAAAGATTATTTATTCCAAAGGTAAAATAAATTTACACTTGAAAACGTCACATTTAAGCTACTGCTCGTTCACTACGCTGACCTCCCTGAGAAGAACGAGCAAGAAACTCCGCCTCGCTACCTCGCACATCTATGGTGGAAAGGCACCCTTATACGGTTCATTGTGCTTAGATCGAGTGGCAAGACACTGCCTTTACTTTAGAATTTTTTTTTTACAAACGAATACAGAGCCTTTTGAAAAATATATATCGTATACTGTATTTGTACTATTTAGTTCAGTTGATATAAAAAAAAATCATCGTTATATGTAAAGTACCTATTGAATACACCGGTTTTCTTGTAAAGTTTCGAGGCAAGTTTGTGTTTTTTGTTATCTATCGTGAAAATTTTTATGAATCGTGTAATTACACAGCGTGCAGTTATCAGTGTACAACATTGACTTACAATTATATGGACGTCGGGTCCGCGCTAAAAAGTGTCCGCACTTGTAAGGCGCTAAAATCGTATACAGAGCGCGACACTCCGCTTTAGTCTTCATTTGTTCTACGGACAGCGCGATACTGCGATGACATAACAATTTAAATTTCGAATAGGTTGACTTGGGACATTTTTTTCATGGTTTTTGTATTAGACCCGTCGTCCATTTATTTGTAAGTCAATGGTTACTACGAATCCATATTGACATTTTCCTGTACACACTTGACATTGTTAGTTTAATTCATTTATTTATTTAGTTTCATTAATTATGTTGATTTGTATACGTACACTGTAGTATACTTATGACTTACTATTACGTATTTATTTCTTCATTATTTTGTAAACTGACGCTCACTTTTCGAAGACTAGTATAAAGTAAATAAAACTAACCTTGAACAAACATCGACGATGCGTTAAGAGTGTAGCGGTAGTCCCAACAGCATCCTGAAACCGTTGTTATATTGAACGCGCCGGGCGCCGAGTGCCTTCTATGTATAGCTAACCCACAGACCGCCGTGTAGAAGGATTGACAATGCACCTTGAATTATGTCAAATTTATAGTATCTTTACTGCTAAAGTGTTTAACGCACGAAATTGATTCTTTTTTACGTTACACTGCCGGTCACACTCTTCTCGTACGTGGTACTTTTCGAATTAAGTGTGGTACCTAATTAAAAAAAATAAACGACAACTTATAAGCAATAATACTTATTTGTTTTATTTTTATTACTTAAAACGTCAAATTTGAGAGAAATTATTTATTTTTTAACTGCAATTCTGCAACGCATTGCTGTTGACAAAGGAAGTATATGAATTCTATCGTAACACGGTACGACTATTTTACAACTCACGCTTGACCGAAAAATTGACTGCCAAAATTGTTTTCACAAAAAATACTAAATGATTTACTTTCTATGGTTTCGAATTTCCCCACACTGTCCCATTAAAAAAAACACTCTGTATATATAATGCAATAGAGTCTCAGCTTTCAAAATAAACAATAAAAAACTTACATATAGATCACACTTACTGCTTTATTTTTTGTTAGCTTGATGTAGAGTGTAAAGTTATAAAAAAAAAGGAATAGATGCGTTCGAGATCTGTTGTCAAATTGCAAACTAACCGCAATCATTTCAATGATAATGGCAAATATGATTGCACAACTGTCGATGTAATAAAATATTCCATTTAATCAATAATAAAATCATTTTAGAAAACAATTTTCTCTTTTCGAGCACAATCGGTTTATAATTCTTGAACGCTCCGAGAATAGTACAGCTATCTTTTTTATCAATGTAAAATGTGATTGATTGTTTTTCTATCTCGGTCTTTATTAATGTTTAAAAAAAACTCGTCGTGCAAATTCCCTTTTGACTTTGTGTAGTTCATGAACTAATTGAAACAATTCAGTTTTATCATGTAATCTGAACTGCATAGAACCTTATGCCTTCCTTTTAAGCTCACAGTCTAGAAGCACAAGATACCTATGCAGTGAGTTTTCATTGACATTTGTAGCGACTACGTAAAATCTTAGTAAATAAATTGTTACTTCTTCTTGTGACCGCCAGGGGCGCTGCAGAATTTGCCATACCATAATTTGGGTATGGCAAATTCTGCAACGTTCTTGCAAATTACATGACGTGCGACATTGACATTGTAAACTCATGGTAGAGGCAACTAAAGACTGCGTGGCGAATGTTTTGCTAATTTAGCCTCTAAACTATAGCAAATAAGAACCACGAGCCTATATTACATTATGCTGTATCAATAGATACGTGTGACGTCATAATTAACGAGGATTGAAGAACCTATCAACAAGCCTTAACCAATAAGGCGTGGACAAATGGAGGAGTATTCTATTACCTACTTATTGTATATTCCTATGTTTTGTAATTTGAAAATTAGTACATTTTTATGCTATATTGTAATTGTAATTATTCTGAATTCATGTATATGGATGCTTAAGTCATGTGAAGTTAATAAGTCGCGATGTTACTACACGATGTACGGTGATGTCAGATGAGATCAGAAACTGTTTTTCAGACCGTAATTACGCGGGGAATGAGAACGAAGCTCGTTTTAAAATCGGCGGGTCGGGATGCAATTGGCAGATTTTTTTTTCGGTAAGTGACGGTTTCCGCAATAAAATATCCAATGAGTCATTTTCTGTTAATAATATATTTGTTAGAGATCTGTGAATAACTGAAAAATGTTACCGTTGCCATGATCTAACCACACCGCATTCTCGATAATAAAGTTGCAAAATTCGAAATTTAAAATGTAAAAAAAAATCATACACATCAAAAGTGTTAGGAATAAAGCACGTTTTTGCCAATTCTCTATTGGCAAAAACCCTATTTTCAGTAATTTCAGTAATTAAATAAGGCTTTTTTAACATTTTTTTTACACCGATAGATTTTTACTAGTCAGTTTTATAATTTGAATTTGAAAATGAAATTGATTAAAGAAACACTTAGTTTTAATTTATTTTGTCAATTGCTTTGATTTGCGAATTGTGTTACTTTATTGTAAAGGGTGCGACATTACTCCATCGGCGTAGCCATGGAATCTTCTAGAAAATAACTCACTGGTATTGCTTTTTGCGTAGTTGTCATGTGAATTAGACAAAATTTTCGAAATTTATCGCATTCAAAATTTTAACAACTAATATAAACGAGCTATCAGCATTCCCCTATGAACCTTATATGCTTCACACAGGGTTGAGCGATGAGTGAGGCTTGAAAACGGCCGAGCATATTTATAAGCAATAAAAATTGCCGTTACGTTATAAACTACCGAGACAAGCGTTTGAGGAACGCATGAATAGACCGAGCGGTGATACCGCCATGTAGTGCTACCATCGCTCCAATGCAGCAGCACACATTAAAAATTCAGTATGATCATTAATGAATATTGACTACTAAACTCGTTTCAGAGTAAATGCAATGAAACAGAAGAGTTTCCATTGCACTTTGAGTACAGGTTCTAGCAGTGCGTGGATTTCACGCACCGTTTGTCACGTTTATTTATATGTTGTTACGTATAAGGTAAGTAAACTGTTTTATGTAATTTTTTACAATCAATCTCGTTGTTTATTTGCATGTAGATGTCATTTAGTACTCCCTTCACTATTTTGATATTAATAATCACGCTCACACTATGTTATATGTTCTGTTTTTCTGAAATTCAATCTGTCAAATATATGTTGTGATTTGTTATTAGTGAATTTATTTATTTATTACATGTATATAATACGTACATACACACGTAGTGTACAAGCGAGCATGTTCATTCTTTTTCATTTTAGGTAACTAGTGTTGGTTATATAGTGTGACTTTTTAAAATATATATAAATATATTCAAAACGACCATAATTTGAATTTTAATCCAATACTAGTGGTGGCAAGGTAAACGCCGTTAAATTTGGCCCTAAAAGCAACGCCGTTGGATTTGGCCCTTAAATGCAATGAGTAAATTGTACGAAGACACGAGTCTCCTGTGCCACATTTGTCACGCCTCAGCTTGAAGAGCTGCTTCCCAAGCAATTGAAGACATTCAATGTTATTAAGGCGTGTATTACGAAAGGTTCTAAAAAAAGAACTAGTTATTTGTTATCTGATTTTATATTTCAAACAGTAAAAATATTATTTTTGAACAGGAGGAGTACTTCGGTAACCAGAGCAGTAGTGTTATTCACGTCGCTATTCATCATAGGCCGAGATCCAGCAACATCCAAGATCCATCGAGTGACGACAACCCAGAAGGAGTCCGTGTAAGTTTTCCTTATTTTAATGTATAAATAATAATAATAATAATAATAAATTGTTTATTGAATAACTTATTATACAAAGAGTAGCTAAGGCTAATTATGCGTATCAACGTAAAATATAACACATATACCTGAACTAGGAGAATCCTGTATTTCAGGTAAAAAGTACTAATTATATAGGTGGATATATATGATTAAATTATAAAAAAAAATTATAACTTTATTATAATTATTAATACAAAGATCGAACACTCAGAAAAATTCCTTCGATCCGGTCGGATTCGAACCGACGTCTTCTTGCATACCGTGCCAGACGCTATACCAACTAAGCCACGGAACGAACCCACGGACTTTCGGACTTTTTACTTGGTCTTTCAACGACTTTTTAGTCGTAGCGCCATCTATGACAAATCTATGACAGATTTATCACCCAGTTAGTACCTTTACAGCCACCAGTCCTGGCGAGAGATGTCGCTATTCACAACGGTACGGTGGCACGGTGTGCAAGAAGACGTCGGTTCGAATCCGACCGGATCGAAGGAATTTTTTCTGAGTGTTTTTTCTGAGTGTTCGATCTTTGTATTAATAATTATAACAAACTATTGGAGTAATTTCACAAAAAAAAATTCAATATCAATTCAATAAAAATTTAATTAAATAATAATTTTACTAAACAATAAAATGCATATCATATACCTATACGCTCAAATTAGACAACGTTTATTTTGGGAAAATTAATAAATTATCTGTTTCATCATAGGACATGATTTGAAAGAATTGATGATACAATTTTGGGGCAGACAATATCTTTCCGTCTTTTGTTAGTATTTTTAATACTATATGGGAGTGCAACGTGCTGTTTGAGAACTGTGGACTTAATAAATGATTGCCTTACAATTTAAAATTGAAATTACAATCTAACTTCACTCGCACTCTAACAGACCATAACTTTCTTATTTATAAATGAGAACTATAAAAACATAGACTGTTTTTTAAAACAATGACATAATTTCCGAGGCCGGAAATCTTAAGAAATATTCCACTCCTAACACAAGTGTACATACAGACATACATTTACAACTTAGAGGATTGGCCAAAACTTCCGTGCGGTTTTTACCACTTGCTAACTTTTTAAAAGAGAAACGTAACAAGTTATAAAAATATTCATCGCCAACAGATGTAAATAACAAATTTTGAGGAATAAGTTTTATTCAGAATATCAGAATGTATTTTGTGACGTAAGCAGCTTTTATGACATATGTTATAGGTTAATCGCGATATAATAGATTGACGCAAAAGGCTGTGCTGTTTTTGCCACTAGCTAACTTTAAAAAACAAATTTCTTTTAAAATGCTATATCGTGTATGGTTATTTTAAAAATTGACGTTTTAGCGTGCATTTTAAGCATAAACGGGAATTTAGATTTTACTTGTTTCGTTTGAATAGATACGGCTTTGAGAACGATGACACCATAAAGCGACATAGAGTTTTTCGAATTAATAAAAAGAATTTTGCCCACGTTTAGGCAAGAAATTAAATTACATTTGTTTGTATAATGTGAACACAGACACCGTGTATGCATGGGTCCTTATCTTTAACACATGCAGCTTTATTATCTGGGTTTTTGTCTATACTCTATAGCTGTGAAAATTCAAACAACCGGCGAAACAAGGAAACAATATATAATTATGAGGCTGTTTGGTTTTTACCATTGCCTTTCCAATTAAACGGGTGAAAATTGAGGAGTTTCAAAATGGCTACCGTAAAAATATTATAAACTATGAAAAATTACAATTTCAGACCTCGTTACGAAGGACGAAAAATTTTACTTACTAGGTATTTTTATTCTTTTATATAAGTACAATCAATTAAAAAACACAACATACATTAATTATAAAACAAAGATGTTAAATAGGTCTTCTACAGAGGACTATGGGATACGTAATCCTCGTTGAAATGCGGCTGTAACCATGAAGGGATCTTTCGCTCAAGCTTTAAGAAAGTTTAAGTGGATACGCCATTTGGACAACATAGTTATGAACTACTTATCATGCCGTCTAAACTCGAAAACCTCTTCATTCACTAACAATTGTTGCCATCGAGTATATAACCAGAACTAGAGACGAAATGTCATTAATTTTATTTGTTTGAAAAATATTCTGCCGAATCATCACGGTGACAATTGCGCTCTGATTGGCCAGACCGAATTCGAAACAACTGACGGGTGTCGTCAATTGTTTAACTTGAGCTTTGCTATAATAGATGAAAATAGAAAAATTACATATTTAATTACTGATGAAAAGTGATTTTGTAAATAGATGTTTTGCGTTTTTCTCACACCACCGAATGGAGCAGCTCCCGACAGTTAGAGATATTATCTTTATTACGGTAAATACAGGATATTTATGGAATATGCACAGACGTACACCAGGTCTGTTGATGGCCCTGTACTATTTCTATTATATTTTAGAGTTGAAGTTTAAAGGTGATATAAGGCTCATTTGCTGATGAGTGGCCAGTGATGGATGGCCCTTTTTCGTTTCTATTTCTGGTTATATACTCGATGACAGCTTAGAAAGTATTGTACCACGTCGCTACCACAACGTATCCGACGTTATAGTATTTAGTAAGAGTAACATGCAGCAGCGATATTTAGTTATTAGCTCGTTAGTGTTCCTGTTATCCGATGGAGCGGTGATTTATCTCAATTGCCCCTATGAGAGTCGGTCGCGTCACTTACTTCGTAAACTCGCCGCGTTTTCGCACAGTGAGTTTATTTGAATTATGAACTTGGTATTTTTGAAGCCTTATAGCCTTCTATGTATAAAAAACAGGAGTTTTAATCAAAACAATACAAAATATGTACAAAATAATCATAACTTATGAAATGAAACTATTTTTCCGGATTTAAATCGGGTGTATTTGTTTTTTCAATCAAACCGACGTTTCAGGCCGTTATCTACCAAGGAAAAAAAACATCCTAACTTCAACAGGGAAGATGGTTTCTCCGTACCACCAGTTTGGGTTCCAGTATTTCCTCTGATGAAAAATCCCAAACATGCATAAGACTGCAGTACTAATTAATATGTTTTAATTTACTCTAATTTCTATTATTAATTAATAATAAATTGAATTCAATAAAAAATCATTCAATAAAATAATTTGTAAAACGTAATGTAACGTAAATTGGAATGTTTTCTTTGAAAAATTAATAATAAGGTATTTTTTAATTAATAACTTTTGTAACTTTAGTGAAAAAATAGGGTGGTTTGCATTAATATTAGACATAACTGGTTGATGACTATACCACCTCAGTCAACCGTGACAATGGGACCTGTTAATGGCCCGAAACGTCGGTTTGTTTGAAAAAACAATTATACGCGATTTAAATCCGGAAAAATAGTGTCATAACTGCCTCCGTGGCCGAACGGTTACCACGCCGAACTGCCACGCAGAGGTCCCAGGTTCGATTCCCGGGTCGGGAGAAATATTTGTATGGCCTACATTTATTTCTCTCGTGAGTTTGGGTGTAATTTGTGGTTTTCTATGTGTGTGTCCATGGCACCTGCGACACAGGGTTTTCCCTAGTGCGGGGTTATGTTGAGTGTGTGCGTTATTATGTTGAGTGTGCGTTATTATTTCCTATGTGTAACGATCGCGAAAACCAAATAACTCGATAATTAGAACTATTTTATTGAAAAAAACCTACCTTAAAAGTTTACTTATCGACTTTTTTATTGAAATTACATCTGTTTGCCAAGTTGTATTGTAATCGGATAACGGAAAGTGTACGAAACCGGATTCGACTAATTTGCTACCCTTAGAAGTGGAACATTTTCTTCAAATTTTCTTCAAATTGGGACAAATAGTGAGGGACCTTGCTTCGAACAAAAAAAGTCTTCAATGTTGGTTCTTAAATAATTTGAGAAATAATGATTTGTTATAATTATTAATACAAAGATGGAACACTCAGAAAAAACACTCAGAAACAATTCCTTCGATCCGGTCGGATTCGAACCGACGTCTTCTTGCATACCGTGCCAGACGCTATACCAACTAAGCCACGGAACGAACCAACGGACCTCACGAATTTTTCTATGTGCTTGCGTCGTGTCTTTGTACTTGGTCTTTCAACGACTTTTTAGTCTCTTTGTATCTTTAGACATCTTTGTATTAATAATTATAACAAACTAGTGGAGTAATTTTACAAAAAATAATTGAATATCAATTCAATAAAAATTTAATTAATAATGATTTGATTAATCGCATAACATACATTGACTTACAAATAAATGGACGACGGGTCTAATACAAAAACCACGAAAAAAGTCCCAAGTCAACCTATTTAGACGTAGTGACATGTAAAGGAATATGAAAAAGCTTTTAAATTGTAATGTCATCGCAGTAGTGTCTAATTTTGCTTGCTTCGCTGTCAGTCGAACAAACGAAGACTAAAGCGTGAATGACGCTCTGTATACGATTTTAACGTCCTATAAGTTCGGACACTTTAGCGCGGACCCGACGTCCATATAATTGTAAGTCAATGATAACATACCCAAAAAAATACGATTCAATTGAGAATCTAAGCCCGTTTTGATATCTGTTAAAAATAAAAAAAGTGACGCCTCTTTTTTCGTAAACCTGCAAGTACTGCCATCATCGCACCGCAGCTCCCAAATGATGTGACAGCGGTCTTTTTATTTGAAAACTGATATAATCAGCAGGTCGATTCAGACCCTTATGATAACTCTGTTGACGACCGGTTCGATTTGATATCGGACGATTTCTTTTCAATTTTATTCACAATAACCGAATCTAAATGACGTCACAAGAAGTCTGCATTTTGTTCAATTTTATTAATTTATTTTAATGCAAGACTAATGCATTCCTTCAATTCAATTTTCACCCATTATAGCAAAGCTCAAGTTAAACTGGACGATTTGAAGTAAAACAATTGACGATACCCGTCAGTTGTTTCGAATTCGGTCTGGCCAATCAGAGCGCAATTGTCACCGTGATGATTCGGCAGAATCGTTTTTAAACAAATTAAATTAATGACGTTTCGTCTCTAATTCTGGTTATATACTCGATGGCAACAACTGTTAGTGAATTAAGAGGTTTTCGAGTTTAGACGGCCTAAAATATAGATTTTAGGCCTTTAAAGTCTTCAAAATGTAAGAGGATCGGTGACATTACAGTAATTTGATAGCTTTGATTTGATGCTGCCATCAGGACAGTCTGCATACCACTCAATCTCTCGTCTACTTACTTTAAAGCATGAGACACATAGAGAGCGCGTGCGGGTCGTAGCGGGTCGGGTCCGAGCCGCGGCGGGTCTAATTCCGTGTATTTATATAGATTGTTTAAATACTTAGGTCTGCATGTTAATAATATATTTAACTGGAAAATATATGTCGCTGAGGTATGTTCGAAGCTTAGAATACTGTTAAACACATTTTATCACTTAAAATCGCTGTTAGATAAACGTAGTCTGCGTATAGTGTATTACGCATCGGTTTATTCTATTCTGACTTACGGACTGAGTTGCTAAGGCCGAACCTTTAAAACATACCTCAGCGACGACGTAAAAATCCTTCAAAGTTCTAGTTCTTCAAGTCGTAAAACCAAGTATAGTTTAAGGGAAACTATGATAAACTACCTATTCACCTATTGTAAAATACTTCTTGTGAAAGCAAAAGTTCAATATTTGGCTGCTATTGAAAACTATATACAACTGATACTAAATTAATGTAACGAACAAGTATAACACTTGGCGAGCCCGTGAAAGTAAATATGTATCTCCAAGAGCTAATAACTATTATGGTAAAAGAACAAATAGACATCTCTTGCCAATTATATTTAATAAATTCGATTTTTTTTAGAGGCAGAGAATTGTTAAGTAAATTCACATTGAAGAAAAATTTAAACTTATACTTCTTGGGAGCATGTAAGTTTAGTAAATTTTACACTGGTTTTGTTAAATGTACTCGTATTAGGTATACTATAGTTTTGTGATTATGAGTGTGACCTCGCCAACAAACCGCTTTCGCAGTTTGGCGAGAAATTGTATTATGTTCTCTTGTCTGCCTTGTTTGTATGAAATAAACGCGAGACGGGCGCGTACATAAATACATACTCTCTGTGTGTCTCACTCTTAAAACTATCGCGTTTGGACTCTACATTGGTCCCAACAATACGTTATTTATTAAATAAGTATTCTTTACAATAGTACGAATTTCGGGATTACACAGTTATTTTAAACTTTGCAGTTATTCAGCATATTCTGTTAACAGCCCGATTTTATTGCTTACAAGCAGGGTACGCCATGGAACAATATGGCAGCTGGGATAATAAAAAAATGCGATAATCAATGTTGTTGTTCTGTTTTCAGGAAGTCGCGGTGTAGATAATTGAAGAAATACGTAAATGGAATGCTCATGTATAAGTAGTGATTTAAATTTACTTTTTTTAACCATGTATTCGATTTAGAACTTAGATATTAAGGCGTTGAAATTAGATACGATTATATTCAGCTGGTTCTGGTACTGATTATGACAAGGGACTATAGCGAGGGTTGATAGTGCGTAGGCCTACATCATGATATTGTTTGGTAATTGAACGATTATCGGTTAAAGATTGCTTTCCGATTGAGCGGTCGGCGGTTCGAAACACTGTGGCCGCATGTACCTATGGCTTTATTTTCTAAGTTACATTTGGGGCTTTCAATCTCGCTGCATTTTAGCGTTCGGAAAAAAAGTCGAGATTCGACGTTGTTGACCATTTCAAAAGTAGATTTCCGTATTTATATGCTAGACATTTGAGCAGTCAATAAAAAACAAAGGGCGTTTAATGTAGTTTCAGATAAAGAGGCCCGTTCGGCCACAGAGGCAATTTATGATAATAATGAAGAGTACCAACCAGCTAATATATTTCGGACATTAACATTTTAGTTGCTTCTATTTATGGATCCAACAGCTATGAAATAATGTTCGTGATAGTCTTTTGAATTCGTTTCAAAATTCAAGCGTTGAATAGCGAAAGTTCATGATTTGTATGTGTAAGTGGAAGTGACTATAAATATTTTTAACCCGTTCATAATTAAAGACTTATAATGATGTAAGCTTTTAAAGACTTATAATGCATGTAATAACATGCATTAACTTATATAATGAATATAGTAATTCGCGAGTCACAGACTCGTTTTAGCGCCTTTTGTATTTGAACTCGAACAATGAATTTCACTATTTTCATTTTCCCACACTAATGATGAAATAAAAAATAACCATCCAAGTTAATGTGGAAAATCGGGACAAATCTCAAAGAACAGAAATTTCATTGTTTGTGCAAAAAAATGGCGTTAAAATTTAAAAAATCGTTCGCAATTAAAGACTTTTAAAATTAATGTAACCATAGAAGCATATTAATGCATTACCTTAAGTCATTAGTATAGTAATTTTAAGTCATTAATATAGTAATTTAGGAATCACAGACTCATTTTAGTGCCTTTTATATTTGAACACGAACAATTTGAAATTTCACAATTTTTAATTTCCCAGATTAATGATGAAAAAAAAAAATAATCATCCAAGTTAACGCGGAACATTGGCACACATCTTAAAGCTGAACCACAAAAAATTTCATTATTTGTGTAAAAAAAAATGGCGCTAAAATTAATTGTAAAAATGGTAAAAATCGATCGTAATGAAAGACTTTGATATTTATTAAAATTAATGTAACCTTCTAGGCTCTTAGAGCATGTCAAATGTATTATTATCTTACAATATTAATATAGTAATTTAGGAGTCACAGACTCATTTTAGTGCCTTTATTTATTTTACAATTTTCAATTTCTCATTTTAATGATAAAACAATAACCACCCAAGTTAGTACTTTATTTTTAATTTTTTGAAAATTAATATTCGTTGTTTGTATTGTGTGACTTTTAATATTTATTCAAATTAATATAACTGTGTAGGCTACTAGAGCGTATTAAATGCATAATGTCTCATTATTAATATAGTAATACCGGAGTTACAGAGTAATTTTAGTGCTTTCAACATTTAAACACGAACAATGTATTAGACAATTTTCAAATTCAAATTACGATCCAAGTTGTGAGAAAAACCGGACAGAATCCAACAAAAAGTCCAACAACAAAATATTGCATTGTTTGTATTTATAAGTGGATGTGGCGCTAAAATTTGGAACTGATCGAAATTAAATACGGATTTAATATTTATGAACAATTTAGGTTTAGGTATTAGGTAGGCTATTAGAACTCATATGTGTTATTTAATATTATCAATGTACTGATTATATATCAATTAACAGTAGTATATTTAATCCGTTCATGTTTAAAATAAATTTACATTACTAATGTAACCTTATACCTACTAAATAATAAATAAATGTCGTATAAACTCGTCTTTCCTTTTATTTATCCTGATATAAAACTAAGCTAAAGCTTTCAAAAAAATATACTAAAAACATTGACTTCTAATACTCGATGGAATCAATCACAAAAAGTAATTATTTAAAATAATTGGTGCTATGATTGAAATTGTTGCTGAAATCATTATAATTGTTGCTGAAATCATAATAAATGTTGCTGAAATCGTTATAATTGTTGCTGAAATCGTTAAAATTGTTGCTTCAGTCATTAAAATTTGTTCCTGCATTCATTGTGCTTGATAGACACAGAAAGACGTTATATAATTACATTTAACAACATCTTGTTCATTTCATAATCCAAATAAGGGCACAAAATAATATTCTCAGGGTATTATTTGCTACACCTCTTTACGCTCGCAAATCAGATACCCACAAGTATCTAGAAATATAGAACCCTTGGGGTTCTCAAAGCTAAACGCTCTCGAGTTCACTCCATCGAAAGTCATAGTCAAAGAATCTTTATTAGATATGCAAATTATACTTGAAATCGTTCATGACAATAAGTCTAAGTTTAAGACATTTATTTCTCATAACAGAATACAAACATTCACTTACAATGAGAAATACTAGATAAATAAGCTCGGAAGTGTCGGAATCGTGTATATGTACACACATATGATTCTCGTTTTCACAATGCTGTTGCTTAGACTTAAAACTTATGTTTTGAAATAACCATGCTAGACATACATGAACAATAAGCTTTCTTTTTTTTTGGTTCTGTAGGTAGTCAGAAATATTTTATTTGTACAACAAGGGCTCAGTCTGGAGTGTTCACATACGTATGGATACACTGTTGCTATCAGAGTTACGGCTTAAAGCAATTATTGCCTATGACGGTGACTTATATTTTATAATGTGGAAGTTTAGTGTATTCTATAATAAAAGGAATGATTGTATTTCTTTGATATGCTTTGGAAAATTGTTATGTATATTGGCACCTTCGTATCGACTATTCTTACTTATTCTTATTTTGTATAGGCATACATTATGGACATTTCTTGATTGTCTGGTTTGAGTTAGAATCTTTTTAGTAAAAACTATTTGGGAATGAGTATCTTTCGTTAGTATGTTTCTTAACAAAATACATGTGTGGTAATCATTGACTTACAAACAAATGGACGACGGGTCTAATACAAAAACCACGAAAAAAATGTCCCAAGTCAACCTATTTAAACGTAGTGACATGTAAAGGAATATGAAAAAGTTAAAACGTTGAATTTAAATAGTAATGTCATCGCAGTACTGTCTAATTTTGCTTGCTTCGCTGTCAGTCGAACAAATGAAGACTAAAGCGTGAATCTCTCTGTATACGATTTTAACGCCCTATAAGTTCGGACACTTTTTAGCGCGGATCCGACGTCCATATAATTGTAAGTCAATGATTACGTATTATAAAGCTATAATGTTTTATATGTGTACTATAAAATAACCAATACTCTAGGTAACATTCATCATGCTTAGAACGAAACGTACGTACACGAACGTTACATAATCTATGGTCGAACTAAATCAATTGCGTTGTGTCCTTGCATTTATGCCAAAGTACATTGTTTTACATTTTCTTTATTCCCGACTTCTAAAAATATACAAAAATATATTGTTAACTAGACATAAAGAAAAACATAAAATTGTACTTGCAAAGTTTATAACGGCTCTTCGTTGATTTTTTAATTATTGGGTCAGCTTTCGCTATCCTTCTTTACCTTAAATTTTATTTTACTATTTCACACTTTTTAGATCTGCATTTAATAGAATAAGTTCAAACGTGCAAGCGTCTTCCGAGACGATTCCCACCCCAGTTCTGCACAGAGTTGTTACCGTTTACAGCGATTTATTAGATAGATCTAATAGATATTTAATTCTATTTATTTTTGTACGAACATAAAATCTACGATCAATCAGAACCAACGATGAATTATTAAAAGACATAGGACAAAAGTTGTTACTTATGATATTAGTATTCAAAAAATAACCCTGTATAGTGTCACTACTGGGCACAGGCGTACTCTCACAACGAGGCTTGGGTTGCAGTCTCCACGCGCAGCCCCGAGATCACCGACGTGTAGAATGTGGCTTCTACTGAAATAATTTCGATTGTTTTATCCGATAACGGGTTAAATCCAGACAGCCTCGCTATCAGCTTGAGGCGGATTTCTGTAGCGTGTCGCTTCCAGCACAAATGCAGAAAGCGTTCCTGCTCCATAAGGAAGGGACCTATGCTATGCATTTGGGAATACCGCCTCTCCCATATAAAAATTTTAATTTGATCTTTTAAAACAGAATTGTCTGAGCAGTGCGAATCTGACGATCGTCCACTTCACATAGTCTGTCCTGCATGCAGAAACACCTGACCACTTGAGGATTCAAGTTTGTTACTATGGTCGTCATAACGCAATAGGCCCAAGGTGACAGCTAAAAAACAATAGAATGTAACTTTGAATGAAATCAATGGAACAATAAATAAATTAGTAAGAGCTTATTGCGTTTTAAAAAAGACGTAAATTTGATTGTCGCATTGTACATGGATATTTGTAAACAATAACAGCTTCGGAAGTATAGTAACATCATAAATATCTTCGTGTTGATTCTCGCCACATTTAAGAAATTAATAATAGAAATAATGCTAAATTATCTAGAAATATTATTTATATATAAAATATTATTCTATATTCTGGCTAATTGTATCTAGTACAGTTTTGCAAAATTGTCCCGAACTTATGTGCACCACGAAAGGGCAGTGACCCCGCCACCCGCTTCACCGGGCGATACGTAATCTTTCTCAATCGCTTATTTACCTATTTCTTGAATTGTTTATTTATTAGTATAGTTGTAATTTACTATTTATTTACATTAATTAGAAAAGTTGACTGAAAATATTTTTGTAACTTAGATTTGGTACTTACCAACTTTAGGTTACATGAAAATATTGCTAGAAGTACTATAACGGGAGTCGTAGCTTGGGTTAGCGATTTAGCGTAGCGAGAGGTACTTTTTAAATATAAACCACGATTATATTCATAAACTTTATTTATACGTGATTTCAATTTCGAAGCTTTTTCCAGAACTCTTAGCCGCTCACGCGATGCGCTCTTCCTACCGCAAAATGGCGGCTATTTGGTTTCGCAAATTAGAAAAGCATTCAGTTTAAATACCAGTTTTTATAAATAAAAATTATTATTCTGCATTGCTAAATAAATACCCTCCGTACTACTAACAAAAACATCTCAAATAAAATGCAGTAATACACTGCAAATCCTGCACTTAAAAAGCACTAATCAAATTTTTGGTGTACTTGGATAAATATGATAATACTCCGTTTGAGTGGTTCTAACGTTTACCATGAAATTACTCCTTAAAGTATTGTTCATAAACATTTATATTCAGGGTAAACTTAAAAAACGCTACTTACGGTATGTTTTCAATAAATAATCACCGGAATCACCAGCCCAAACAATAACACACACGATTGTCGTGACGTATTTTTGAAGTTCTTTATTTTTTTAAATGACAGACCCAGGCATTAAAAACTTTATAGTTTGCTAGAGTAGTTACCGAAATAGCAATTAATATTAGTTCTTTTACCTGTTATAACTTCGATATCCGATAAATCGGTATAAAATCATCACCGGCACCTCTAGGTGTGGTATGCGTCTACGGCTGCATGTATCGCGTGAGCGGTTAGATGTCCATTTGACATCAACCCTTTATTATTTATACAATTCTAAATACAAACCTAAGCTGCAGTACCTAGCTCCACTGCGTAATATCAGAGCTTCGCAGCAGACACTGCAGAGATTCGCACGTAAGTTTCATTTCAACATTAGACTCCACAACTTTCAAAGCTGAAATTTCGACATTCGTATCCTCCACGCAAACTAAACGTTTCACATCATGCCATAAGAATAGACTCGCACTTGTACTACTAACTCTTTTTTTTGCACTACTAACTCTTGTTTACATGCTCAACCACATGGCATTTCGTGACAGACTACTAGAATAGAATGTACCTATGCGGGATGTCAGCGTGACGCAGACGCAGTCCGTACGGGAAGCAACGTCGACTGATCTACCAATCGATACGACACGACTCCGGCCGCCGCTACCCGCCCCCTCCATCAAATAGATCTAAAATGCGTTTCTTTCCGCGCATTTAAGGTCATTGTTCAAAATGTTTACAAGTGCCGATGCCGTGCAAGTTAAAGACCTTTGGTTGAAATTTGTTTACAGCTATTAAATAAAAAATAGGAATTGACTAATTTTTCTTTCGATTTATTTTTTAGTGAATTGAGTTCAGTTTCGGGTATAAAATAACCTCTGTAAATGTGGCGAGAATGCAAATCAACACATTGTATATTTTAAGGCATACAAAATATTTGAATAAATGTACTGGTGATGCCACAGCCGTAATACCAATTTCCTTAAACTTTTCTTTAAGAGGGAGCAGAGGAAAAATTCCTAACCTTCGATTTGATTTCAGAAGGGTATATCCACTTTAAAGTTAAAAATAAAATATTGTATGAATAACTACACGATATATTCAAGCATAGACACTAATCAGAAACATAAAACAATAAAGTTTCCTCGATAGATAAAAATCACGAAATGACCTCTAATTTTCACGTTTTTTCGATTCATCCTCGAAGTGCTACAGATTATTAGGACAAAAATTAGATAATTAATTATATTTATGCATGATCGACAACTGTCACTACGGATTTTTTTTAATCCCTTTAGTTTTAGAGTTATTCCGTTAAAACGAATTTGGTACTTTTAATGCCCAAAATTCAACATCTTCTGTCGCATGTCACGCGAACTTCAGGCATATATTTGTTTCACAAATTTGGGCGGAGCCAACGTCAAAACTTTTTTGTCATGCTCCCTCTTAAGAGAAACCCGAGAACCTAAACGGTGCACAGGAATGATCGCTCGTTTTAGCAAAACAAATATGGTTTGTATATCTGCCGCTTTATCCCCACATGAGAATTACGTAGGACATTATACTACGGATAAAATCCGTGGTAGTGATCAATTTAGCTCTTGCAGGTAATCTAAGATGTCTGAAATAAACATTGTAAATGTTAATTGTATTCAAATGTATATTAAAATGAGAGAGTTTCTTGTTCATTCTTCTCAGAGGAATCTGCCTTACGAATGAGCAATTTCAAGTGTAATTTGCTTATCTGTGAAATAAAGATGATTTTAATTTCAATTTCAAAATTGGGATGTATTTATTAGACACTGTGAAAACTAGAATGGTATAACAAGTAAATTGTAATATAATACGAAACGAAATATAAACGAAAATAAGAAACGAAAACTGTTTCACCGTTTTGTATTGTATCGTTAGTCAAGTTTCAAAAGCAATTAAAATAAAAACAATTAGTTACCTAACAATATCTAATAGAATACTAATATGGAAGTACCATATTGTCTTGAGCCCTGCCGTGTCGCTGCGAATCTTAGTATAAAAGATCTTAATATCTTAATATCAAATTATACGTGGGGCGCACTATAAGTTTCCGGAATAAATAAGAAAAAATTACTATAAATGGTTAGAAATTAATTTATTGTTTCTCAATATATTCTCCGTTAGCGTTAATACACTTTTTCACACGAATGAATCAATTTTGAAAACATTTATGCCACTCCTCCGTGACAATCTCTGAAACATATTTTTCATACTCTTCGACAGCCTCGACAGGTGATGAAAGACGTTGACTGCGTAACTGGTTCTTAATTTTTGGAAATAAATAAAAGTTCCAAGGTGCCAGGTCGCGACTGTACGTGTGATGGCGCATAAGATCAACGTTTTTCACCTTCAAAAATTCATTTGTCTGTCTGGCCGTGTGAGAACTGGCATTATCGTGAAGCAAAATGATACGGCGTTTACGGTTATTTTTACGGAGTTTGTCAATAACTTCCGGCAAACGAATGGTCGTGTACCAATCACTATTCACGGTACAACAATTCTCCAAAGCAACAGTAGCTACGTGTCCGGTTTTATTAAAAAAAGAAGCAATCACCCGCTCAGAGCCGCTTTGCACGCGCGCCACTTCAATTGCTGCTTTGTTTTGGTATCGTAACTATAAATCCATGTTTCGTCACCTGTTATTATGTCCCACACCGAATTTAACGCCCCTTCGTTGAATCTGGTAAGCATGGCATTGTACCAAGTGACACGGTCCGTTTTTTGAGCCTCAGTCAAATTGTGTGGGATCCACTAAGAGCACAGCTTTTTCACTCCTAAATGTTTGCGTAGTATTGATTGTATTACACTCATGCCTAAGCATTCACAGCAGTGGACGGGCGATCATCACGAAATTCGTCACTGAGATTCACACGACCGCGTTTGAATTCTGCAAACCAGCTAAATAATCGTCTTGCATGGTGCTTCATCGCCAAAAGCAGTTTGAAGCCGAGGGAAGCTTCACTGAGCTGTTAAATTACACTTAAAGTCGTAGAAAATCATACTACGAAAATTTTGACGAGTTAAATCCATGGTGATGTAGACAACCAATTTCTAAAATGACGCTACAATGTAAAAGCAAGTGACAGTCAGATGAAACAAACTGTATTCTACAGCCAAAGAGTTGCATTTTCAAATGTTGTAATTACTTTTTAAATATTGTTTATGTAAGTGGCCAGGTCCGAAAACTTATGGGCCCTATGTATTCCTACCAGATAAGTTATAAGCTAGGAGAACCGATGGCCGTTGGGGCGGAAAGGTTCACCAATGGCGACCGCGCACCGGACGACGCTCAGTGGGTAGGCCCCCCACCAGGTGGACCGACGATCTGGTGGAGGTCGCGGGAAGCCGATGGATGCGGGCAGCGCAGGACCGATCGTCGTGGAGATCGTTGGGGGAGGCCTATGCCCAGCAGTGGGCGTCGTATGGCTGAATGATGAAGTTATAAGCAACGTTAAGGGAATTATTTTTGCAACTAAAAATTATGACGTAGCGATCACAAATTAGTATAAATATCCAAATTCAGAATCAAATAATTATCTTTACAGAAACATTGAATCAACGTAGATCTTGATTCTTGCACTTCCACACACACCACATGCACTCAATCATCACACACACTCTCACACACTTACAATTTAATTTTTATTCTTATATTTATATATATTTATATATATATATTTAGTTTTTTTTTTGTTATCACTCATTTTTCCAATTAAGTATACATGTAACTTGTTAATATAGATTTATAAATATTGACCAGAATTTCTGGAGGTGGAGGCCTGGTGACCTAAAATACAGGGTATCCTAGTTTAGGCTCCAGCCTCTACAAATTTTCCTGTCATGTTTTTTACTTTAATATCTCTTATGTTTACTTAAGTTGTTACAAATTTGTGGAGGAAATAAAGAATTTACTTACTTACTTACTTGCCGTAATTTCGCACAATCATGAAGAGTTCGAACCATCTTATACTTTTTTGTATCATCAGCAAAAGCAGATGATGAGAATTGGTGAAATAGAAGCTGATATCACTGATATATAATGAAAACAGAAAAAGACCAGAATGAGTGCCTTGTGGGACACCTGAAGGAATGTTCAAGAATCAAGATCAGTAACCTGTGAGCACAACCGCTTGGCAACGATTTCTGACGTAAGATTCTGTCGATATCAAGAGATGAATAAAATTGATTGATGGTGGAATGGCTTGCACATCTTTTTTTTTTTTAATTTATTTCTGGCCATGGAAACAAAGTCCTTCAGCCGAAAACATAAAAATAACTTTTTCTGTAAATATGGCCGCCACAAAGAGGATAGGCAATTTGAGGCGGCGTGCTTGGATTGACTCGGGATTCCTTAGAACGGGCCGATACGGGTATTTTAGTTCGAGATTCGTATAATTTCGCGTTTTAATCTTCGATTAAGGCACAATAGCACTATCCTATTCCACTTTAAACTAGATTTCACAAAATAATTGAAAGTCAAAATAAAAACGACACTTTTCCCTCCAAAAGGTCCAGAGCGAATCGTCTTGCACATCTATTTTCACGGTGTTGCCATCTCAGAGGTTCCTCTAGAAAAACGAACTTTTCTGTATTTTGTATCGGGTCTGGGTATATGTGGCTCCGTCGTTGTTTCCGATTACCATGTAACAAGTGCTTTAGCTACTTACTTTGGAATCAGAGTAACGTTGGTGATGTTGTCTTGCATTTCATATTTATGTCATATAACTGTCTAATATCTTGTATCTTCTGTAGGATAATAGTATCAAAGAGTATTTTCCTCTTGCGTGTCAAACTAAAATGGCCACAGAAAATTTATTGAAATACTTGAGAACGTCAACCTGGTAATGGTAACAGATGACTTCGGCTATAATAAATTATTTAAGATTGTATTTGCAAGCGAAGTTTCCCAAACACAAAAGAACTTGATGGATGATTGAGACGAATGCAAATGGATTTTTCTGTTTCTATTCTGCATTTTTTTAAACCCTCAATCGCATTTGAAACGTACAAACATCTATTCTAACTGAAATTAATTATGTTTTTTATATTGAGTTGGTATTGAACATTAAGTCCATTCTGTGTACGTCCAAGTTGTAGGTTGTTTGATGGTTTGACCAACACTCTCTCGGCCTGTGGGTTAGAATCCAGACTAAATTTCCAATTGTTGGTGGGAACCAACAATTGGAAATTTAGTCTAATTTAGTAAAATAATCATTTATTCCATACGTTAAATATTTACACTTGAAAACGTCATTTTTATAGCTACTCCTCGTTCACTGCGCTGACCTCCCAGAGAAGAACGAGCAAGAAACTCTAGGTGCTCTTTTCAAATAAACTGAAATGCCATGGAATACACTTTGAATCATAATTGTGTGGAATCTAGACTCACGTTGTCTTTCTTTAACTTTATCTATACTTCAAATTTGTGATTTGTCTTTTCAATTAAAATACTTTTAATGCAGTTTTTAAACTTCGGAAATGATAATCGTAATATATGCTCCAGAATCTTATTGTAAAAATGTATACAGTTCCCCATAAAAGAATCGTTTGCCTTAGCTAAACAAAACCGTGGCACTATGAGTTTAGCCTTAGTTCTAAGTTTAATATTATTGTTAATCTTCTTTCATAATGAAATTATGTATATTTTTACAGGTACACAAATTATTTGAGTAACTGTACTGCGATGCCAGAGTCATGTTACCAGTCTCCTTGACCTTTTCTCTGGGAGAAAGAAGAATCTAAACAGTACATAGAACGAATCGCTCGCTTTTGTAACACAAATAATGATATGAGCTTTTCGATGGAAGACATCGTGATGAGACTTGCACGTCGAAGAAGGTTCACAACACTCGGAAAACGGATGAAGTCCTCTACCCGCAACGGGCCAGTGTGGCGGACAATGATCTAAAAAATGATGAAGTGCGTTCTATACATACTGCCCGAGTAATGAAAAATAAATAATAAATAAATATTTAATAAGGCGTTTAAAAAACAGTAACTAAAGCATTGTTTAAATCAACATTTCCATTCATTTTTATAAATAGATACTAAAAAAAATCGCATAAAAATAAACAAATCTAAAATGAATAGGATTTACGATGGCGGAACGTGATTCATTATAAAGTGTACGGAAATGTTGTACTGAAATATATTAAATAATTAACAAGACAGACATTTTTTAATTCCCTAAAACTAAACAGTTCTTTATTTATATGTTAAGTTACAAGAAATACAAATTTAAAAAAGAACATTCATTAATATGCAAAATCGTCTAGAATTCGTTGATACTTAAAACGCGTGATTCAAAAAAAAGGTTTTAGTTTTTCCTTGAAAGCAACCATTGGTACGTCCTATACATTAACTGGTACATATTATAGTTAAAGGCACATTTTACGTTGACGTTCAAAATTACATCCCAGTGAAATTTTGATTTTTTTAATTCCACGTAGCTGATACGGCAACCACTTATGATCTGTAAATTGAGACTGGGCCAATCTTGCTCCCCTGCGTTACTCAACAAAATCCGTGTCAGAGACAATTGTGAGAATGTGGTTTGGATGAGGGTACCCTTGATCACATTTTCTTTGAATGTCCTAAATTGACTTCCTCCTTGTATTACCTCCTTCCTTCCTTCATTCCCCGTCCTATTAACCTTAAATCTCTCCTTCTTTATGTGTATTCATATATCTTGATAGTCACCTTGTGCATTAGGAATTATAGTCTAGTGTCAACTGTTAGTGTCGCCAAGGAACATATAGATGGCGCTGTCATAATTTTACGAAATAAACATCGCGTATTTTTATTTGTTAAGAAATTATTTCCTATATACTATTAAATCAAAAAAATATTGAAGAGATTTATGTAAATAAATAAATTCCACTTAACTTTTAATCATTACAAACATTGACTTACAAATAAATGGACGACGGGTCTAATACAAAAACCACG